>NW_007578793.1:293378-297432 GCF_000690725.1 Stegastes partitus
ATCTGATGGTGGAACATCTTTCTACATCTGATGGTGGAACATCTTTCTACATCTGATGGTGGAACATCTTTCTACATCTGATGAGCAGAGAGTAAAAGTCTGGATCATGGAGATGGTTGAACACCTGCAGGACGAGGAGACAACATGATGTTCCAGGGTTTAACATCTGTGGAAATATGTTGGACATGTTGGTTTCAGGTTTTTAATATTTTATAAAGTAAATAATGCAGGAAAAGTTCCTTCTCTCTGGTCTTCATGGAGTTCTGCTGACAGAAGACATCTCTGAGTTCTGTCTCCTCCTTCATGTTCTGGTTCCTCAGAGCTGCAGGACTTTATGCTGCAGACAAACATGGACCTCAGTGAGTTAAAGTGTGCGAGGGTTTGCTGGGAGTTCAGAGGGTTAACCTGCAGGACTTTCTAAAGGACCCTACAAATCTGTGTCGCATTTCTTCCGCCTTTGCTGCAGAAGTGCAGTCAAACCTGCGTAGTCTTGTATTCTGGCCTGTGTGGTACTTTGTGAATCATGTGTGTGTGTTGCCATCCAGCCATGTCGGAGGACGCTCTCCTGGATCTGTCTGATGTCCTCAACACCGACCCTCATATCCTGGCCACAGGACACACAGGTACCAGCCTCAGCATCCTCCCCCTGCTGCCTGTTGCACTGCTGCACACTCACCGTCCACAGCTTCCTCCCACACTTCCTGTTCCCACTGCAGCATCCAGTAGCTTCAGCCTTAGCTCACAGTTTACGGGGCTTACCTATCTTTTTGTCACCTTTTTGCTATTCTGGACGAATGTCGAGTAGTTTTGGTCGAAGCAGCAGCAGTAGCAGCAGCAGCAGCAGCAGCAGCAGCAGCAGCAGCAGCAGCATGTGACCTCCCGCTGCAGGAGGCTCCGGACCGAGGCCAAAATAGCTGCGACCTTTTTCTTGAGTGTGAGATTAATTTTCATGTGATGGCGTCTGTGTGATGTGTGATGGTGTTGAGGTGATGTGGTACCTTCTGTCTGCACAGGAAGCCACTGGTCAGGTTACTGCGGTTGACCGTCGTTCTGTTCCTCCCTCAGCGACGCTCTGCCTGCCTGGCGGGTAAAACAGCTTAACTCTTACCGTGATGAAACGGTAGTGGATCATTGTACAAACACAGGGAGGAGAGAGGAGGGAGACACACCTGGTGATGGAAGGTGTTCAGAGGACACAGTAGCGCCCTACACTCCATCACCATGCACCAAATTCAACCGCCAACGCGGTTTATTGATTTTTCAATATATGTTTGGGGCTTTTTGCCTTTATTTAGAGCAGTGGAGACGGACAGGAAAGGGGAGAAGAACGGGGAGAGACCTGCAGCAGAGGGTCGTGAGCGGGAGTCGAACCCACGACTGCTGCAACGGGGACTGTAGCCCTGTCTATGCTACAGCTAGGGGGCGCTATAGGGGCGCCCCAGTCATCACAGTTTTGACTGTAGACGTGTGACCGACTGAGGTGTCGACTTTGAAAACGCGCTCCGCTAATAGAAACCAGAGCATGTCGATGAAGTCGCCGGGCTTTCACCTGGGTAAATCGCTCATCGCTGCTTTCCAGCCAATGTTTGGTCGTCCACCTGACAGAAGCTTGGTAGGACCAGGGGCCCCAGTGAAAGACTTAGTCTGGAGCCCTGACCTCAGAGGCTTTTGACCTGTTCTGTTATTTTTGGGCGAATGTCAAGTCATTAAACAGTAAAGCAGGTGGACCAGGATCCGCCTCCTCACCATTCCCCTCAGCCTTTCTGTTCCTCTGTAGATCCAACAGCTTCCACATTAGCTCAGAGACCAGAACAAACTGCAGTCACTGGATGTCACTGCAGGATGGGTGAATTTTCTGCAGTAGGACGAGGACATGGAGAGTACAACCACCACAGGAGTTTGCTGTGGTCTGAGTGGCCCCTTTTCCACCAAACCGGATCCAGTGCTGGTTCAGTGCCAGAGCCTGACTCAGCAACAGTTCTTTTTGTTTCCACCGCCTAAGCACCGGCTCCAGGCTCTCAGAACCGAACTGTTTGCTGGGCCAGAGCTGAGCACCAGTCCGTCAGGGGCTGGGGGCGGGGCTGGGAGCGGGACTATCAGGACCACCGAGACCGATGGATGGGACACACAAGAGGTGATTAGTGTCGTTTTTCACCAGGATTGGTCCAATCACAGATGTACTGAATGAGTCCCGGGACACACAGAAGTTCTGCACAAACTGTTGAAATCCGGTCCAACTGTGTCCCAGCAGCAGCACCACAGTGGTGGAGAACAGGACTGTTAGAACGTCGGTATTTAGCTTAGACATGAGGTCTCTTCTGAAAAACGGAGCGCAGCTACACGCTGTTTATTCTGCTCATAGAAAAGACCTCATGAGGAAAACTGACTCGGTTTCATGTTGGACCAATCTGACACCAGAACCTCCTGGTTCACTCTGTTGAAGTCATCTCTGGTCTCACACCGGTCTGAGCACCGCGGCCACCAGCAGCAGCTACCCCAGCCTGCTATGTGGGGCGTTCAGGGAACATCGTAAACTGTAGAGTCTATGAATAAGAACATGCTCAGCAGGTCAGATGTTTCTCCTGTGACCAGGTGGGAAAGTTGGTCACACCGGTACCAAAGTCAGTCTGGACTCCTGTGTGGACTTCTGTGAGGCGTCAGCGTTGTTCGGTAAACGGCTCCGTATGCAGTGACGTACGGTTCTGACTGGGCTCCTGGCTGATGGAGAAGCAACCAGGTTCTTAGATTGGAACCAACTAAGCACTGGAACCAGCACCTGGTTCTTCTTGGTGGAAAAGGGGTAAGAGTAACCACCCAGACGTTCCTGCCCTGGAGGCGGAGCTGTGTTCTCCTGAAAGAGGTTCTGCAGGGACGGGTTCTGCAGCGGGAAGCAGACTAGTGTGGCGTTGGCGTAGCTTCAGACGGAGGAGCAGTGGCACCAACCGAAAAGAAGAGTGCTGTGTGCAGGCTGCAGGACGGACGTCCACAAGATAACTGTGTGTGTTTGTTTGCAGGTCAGTTCCAGGTGGAGCGCTCCCCTTCTCCGTTCGGTAAGACTCCACAGGAAGACCTCCTCCTCCTCCTCCTCCTCCTCCTCCTCCTGCAGACCGTTGAGTCTCATTCAGTCCTGTTTTCTCTTTCTGAGATGTTGTAGTTCCAGCTGCTGTGTTCAGAACCGCACGGTGTTGTCAGTCTGCACTAAAGCCTTCATCCAGTCAGAAGAAACTTTGTAGAAAGCAGACACTGAGCAGACACATGCAGGCAGCAGGGAAACGCTCTTTTGTTCTGACTGGGAAAAGGTAGAGATTGCATTGTAGTGCTGTTTGAAGGCTCTGATTCAGCCATAAAGGGTTTCTGAGCACAGAGCGAATCCAAGGTCTGAGCCTCTGAGGATCGCTTCGAGTTTAGAAGGTCCCTCTGGCTGATGTTGTGTTGAGTTTGTTTCTGAGTGAAGTCACGTCCATGTGGCTGCTGTGCTCCTTCGGGTCACAGATGAAGGTCTTGGTGAAGAGGACGGATGATTCGGGCAGCTGAGAGACAGCATGGTGGACTAAGTTTGAGTGACTTTGGTCCAGTTTCAGTTATTATTTGGACCAATGAAAAGTCATTTGGGGTTTATTTAGAATTTTACTGGACACATTTTGGACTTTTTTTTTGTCATGTTTGACTAGGGTTGCAAAGGGGCGGAAAATTTCCGGTAAATTTCCATGGGAAGTTAAGCTGGGGAATTTTGGAAATATTCCATATTGGAAGCTTTACATGGGAATAATGGGAATTAAGGGAATTTATGGGAATTAACATGAATTTAGGGGAACTAACTGGGAATTGAGGGTAATGTAATGAAATTGTATCATATCACAGCATCACATTTGAGGTAGGTAGTGCCTCATAGATGCACTCTTATGCTAGCTATGGCTTATTTAGCATTTAACTTATCAGCTAGCTATATACTAGATGAATACATTTGTATGTGATATTTGCAATTTAAACATTTAATAAATATATTTCCCCATAATATCATCAAAACTAGCTTAACTTTGTGTAGTCCACAGGC
>NW_007578793.1:297882-299628 GCF_000690725.1 Stegastes partitus
AAACTTCAGTCTGAGTCCATTTGTATGTTTTTAGTCAGTTTTGAGTTAATGTGGACAAACCTGAAGTGACGTTGGTCCGGTTTCAAGTTGCCTTTGATCATTTCTTCATTGTTTTGAACCATTTTTTAGTATTTTAGATCAAGGAGTCGTTTTGAATGCGTTTCCGTTTAATTCAAATAGTTTTGAAGTCATTTTGAACAGACTTTGCATCATTTTGGAGAAGTTTCCGTATGTTTTATGTCACAGGCCGTCTTTGTATTTGTGTCCAGCCTGCCAGTACGTGGCTGCGAACAGCTGACAGCCATCTGGTTCTATAATAATCGGCCTGTGACGAGAGCTGAAACACAAGCGTTGTAGGGTCCACTCACACAGAAGAGTTGTTCTTTGGTGGTTTTGGCTGGTTCTGGTGAGGAGGTCTGGTTCTGATGCTCTCCCTCTTGGTTCAGTTTGACTGCAGGATCATTTAAAAACAGGTTTCCATAACAAACTCTCATATTTCTGCAGCTTCTTCTTCTTCCTGCCCTGCAGTCCTCTCAGCGTGGTTCTGCTGCTGACCTCCTGTCTCTCCGTCCATCCTCTTTCATCCATTCATGTCCCGCTCTGTCTTATCTGTCTGTCTCAGCTGGTCTGGACATCGGCTCCATGGACAATGACGCCTCGTTGACCTCGGAGCCGGCAGGAGGAAGTGGGCGTGGCCAGAGGGCGGCGCAGGAGGAGCCTCTGGACGCCATCTTGAGTCCTGAACTGGACAAGATGGTCACAGACGGTTAGTTCAGTCAGGCACAGAACATAGCGATCGATGACCAGTGTGACATTTCTTTGTCATTTTGAGATGTATTCATATCAACAACTGAAAAAAGTTTTGATTAGCTTAAAAACAACATAAATAAAACATAAACCAACAAATCTGAGACACTAAACAAATAAAACACAAACAAGACACGCAGTGACAAACACGAGATGCGACCAACAAAGATGTAGAGCTGTCCTGAAGACACCTAGCATGACCACCATGGGACACAAAGCAGCCACACACAGACAGAAAACAGCAGAAACGAGACCAACGTGTCTCTGAGAGTCTGGAGTTTGTCTCACTGTGAGGAGGTCAGGGTCTGTGTCATCAGTACCCGGGTCTGTGAGTCTGACCAGCTCCCTGTCCAGCCTCCAGCTCATAGGGCCACGTTCTCCTGGGTCTCTCCTCTGACTGAGCAGGAAGTCTCCAAGCTCCTGCTGGACTCTCGTCCTCCTCCATGAACCAAACACTCGTCTAACTTCAGATGCTGTAAACCATCTTTGTGTTGACACAGTTTGACCCTGTTGTTTGTTCCAGGAGCCATCCTCAGCAAACTGTACAAGATCCCAGGTAAGGCTCAGCCTGCACACCTGAACACCTGCACACCTGGCCGTCAGTGTGTGGCCTGGCTGGACACGTCTGTCTTCTAACCTCTGTGTCTGTTGTGTGTCTCTGGTATGTGTCTGTGTGTAGAGCTGGAGGGGAAGGATGTAGAGGAGGTTTTCACTGCAGTCCTGAGTCCAAGTAGCAGCAGCAACCAACAGACACACACTGCTGCTGGGAGCAAGACACACGCACGCAACACAGGTACACACAACACAAGTACACAACACAGGTACACACAGCACAGGTACACAACACAGGTACACGCAACACAGGTACACAACACAGGTACACACAACACAAGTACACAACACAGGTACACACAGCACAGGTACACAACACAGGTACAC
>NW_007578793.1:301301-303990 GCF_000690725.1 Stegastes partitus
CTGATCAGATGTATTGATCCTGTCTCTGACCCTCTGATATTGATAGCTGATCAGATGTATTGATCCTGTCTGCAGCTGCAGTGTTTCCTCGCCTGCCCCTGATGAACGGCCTGATGGCAGCTGCCCCTCCCTTCTCCAGCTCTCCCATGATGCCCGGCAGTACTCAGGCTCCACCCACCTTCAGATTGCCCATTCCTGAGGGCCCCGCCCCCGGGCCGGCTCCGGCCAATCAGGCGTCCTCTGGAGACGGCGAGCAGGACACGCTGTCGACAGCTCAGAGAGGCACGCTGAAGTGGGAGAAGGAAGAAAGTCTGGGGGAGAAAGCCACTGTTGCCCCGGTGCTCTACTGCAACACCAACTACCCCCAGCTGAGGCAGCAGTACCCCGGTATACCCCAGATACACACACACACAGACACACACACACATTTACACACACAGATACACACAGACACACACAGAGACACACACAGATGCACACACACACACAGATGCACACACACACAGATACACCTACACACAGGTGTGGTGTGGTCACTGCTTTCCACTGTGTCCGCTCAGATTGGTCCACCAGAGTGAAGCAGATCACCAAGCTGTGGAGGAAGGCCAGTTCTCAGGACAGAGCGCCCTACGTGGTGAGTGAGACCTCATTTGACCTCCTGTGGGTTCACTAAGGATAAAGTCCTGCAGATGAGTAGCTCACTGGCTGTTTCTTCTGTTTCTCTGGTGGATGAGTGGTGCGTTTTTGTAGATGTATTTTTTATTGGATAAACTGCCCTTCAACTCCGTTGCTGTTTCCTTTCTGCAGCAAAAAGCTCGGGACAACCGGGCGGCTCAGCGCATCAGCAAGGTGCAGCAGTCCAACGACACTCTGAAACGCCAGCAGCAGCATCAGCCGCCGCCGCCACAGCAGCAGCCGCCGCCGCCACAGCAGCCGCCACCGCCGCCACTGCCCGGACCCTACGATCCCGTCTACATGGAGACAGAGATGGGTTTCAAGGACCCGCTGAGGCCCAAAGAGTCGGAACAGGAGCAGGAGTGGAAGCTCCGACAGGTGAGCAGAGTCTGAGCATCTTTAACACAGAACACAGAGCGAGAAATCAGCACCAGACTCCAGTCACCAAACACAGGATTTAACCAGAGCTCACCGACACCCATGTGAGACGTCCTGGTGTCACTCAGAGGACGTCTGTCAGTGTTTCTGCTGCCCCACAGAGCGAGTCACAGCAAGACAGCAGTAATGTCAGCGCTCTGCAGTCTGGACGTGCTAATGTCCACTTCTTCTAGTGTTTGTGTGCTAATGAGTCGTTTTGACATTTTGGTGCCTTCGTATGCAGGTTCTTGGCTGTTTGGTGCGTTCATATCAGGCTTTTGATGTTTTCTGTGTTTTCGCGTTGAGTCGACCTGATGTTTAGAGCTTCAGTGACTCATCAGACAGGCAAATATTTGGCACTTTTTAAAATTACCAGACAGTGTTTTGATAGTTAATCAGTTTAGGTGATCCAGGCATTGGAAGATGTCACATTCGACCTGATTGACATTTTTCACCATTTTCTGAAATTTTACAGACGAAACGATGAAAATAATCGTGAGCTGCAGCCCCTACATGAACCTTCATCAAACATCTCCATTTAAACAGCTTCACTTTGAAGCCATGCAAATGAATTCATCTTGATTTTAAGCTCCAGCGGATTCTAGAATCAGGATGACTTTCTGTCAGATCGGTTGTGGTGAGATGTTCTGTTGGAGGTGTTTTCAGCCCGATTCATGGAGGCCTAAGACTTTTGCACTGTGCTGTATGTAAAGCAATAACAACAGAAGCTCTCCTTGAGTCTCTGGTTAGTTACCAGCAGAAGGATGAGCGCTCCAGAGGCTGTACTGGAGCACGGCAGAGGGTCGATGTGCTGTCTGAACCAGCACTGCAGGGCAGCAGCACTCTGACAGCTTGGACCACATCTGCTCCTGCAGCTGGAAACCAAACCAGTCTTATCTTCATGTGCCTCTGTAACTCATCTGAAGGTGGTGCTGGTTTCCCGCTCCCAGTGGTAACCATGGTGACCACCAGGCTGCATGACCAGCAGTGGGGCATGACGGTCTCCAGAGTGTCACTGTGATGATGTTGTGATGTGCATGCCTGCTGAGCCTCATTCACCACAACTAATATCTCTGATGTAATTGTCATTGAAAAGGGAGAGGTAAATGACAGATGGGGAGCCGGTAAGAAGAGGCAGGAAAATCTCCCCCAAACCAAAGCCCTAAAATCACCAACAGATAAAGATTGTCCCTACCAGGCGCCTGTAGCGGGAGGGGGCAAAGAGGCTCTGGTAAGATCTCAAGGCGAACCCGTTCGAGGCAGACTCCCTGGATCCACGAGCCTCTGAAATCCTCGTCCTGCTCTGCTTTAACACTCTCAGTTTGCACTCTGATTGTCTGGAGGTCGACAGTTAGTCGGTTAGATGCACCCGACACATCCAGAGACAAACCGCTGACACTCAAGCTGTCTTTAGGAATACCAGAGGACACCATTTATCAGCCAAAAGCTTCACAGACAGAAACAGTCATCGGACCTTGATCAGGCCCAGGACGGCTTCATGTGATCCACATCACAAACAGTTCTACAGATACTGCAAAAGTAAAGTGTTCTCAGCAGATTTGATAACAACCAGAACCTTCCTCCTCCTGGTTCTGAT
>NW_007578793.1:304510-305901 GCF_000690725.1 Stegastes partitus
ATGGTGGAACATCTTTCTACATCTGATGGTGGAACATCTTTCTACTGATGGTGGAACATCTTTCTACATCTGATGGTGGAACATCTTCCTACAGCCAATGAGCAGAGAGGAAAAGTCTGGAGACATGGAGATAGTTCAACATCTGCAGTACGAGGAGACGTCATGAGCTCAGAGACACAAAATGATACAAATGAGACACTGAAGGAAAAAGAAAAGAAGAAGTTTGGATGTTCCTCTCAGCCTGTCATCTCCTCTCTGCTTTGTGGAAACGCTGCCTGCAGTTCGATCACGAGGATCGGATGGAACCAGGAGGGAGGAAGTTTTGATTTTACAGCAAATGCTTTATTTTTGCAGACTTTCTTAAGAGACATGTAGGATAATGTGATTTTGAAGAAATGTTTTTGGTTCAGATTTGGTGAAGTTTCCTGATGTACTGCATGATACGAGAAAGGATCGTCTGAAGTCTGTCTTTGTGCAGCTTCTGGCTGATACATGCTGTTGTCTTGGTGACTAGAGGGTTACCGTGTCATTTATGAAGAAGGTAACATCCAACACACCAGACGAGCAAACCTCCAGGACAGAAGCTCTGAACGTGTTTAAGTGGAGCTCAAAGTTGAGAGGATTTCAGACCTTGGAGCCAGCACCGGCCACGGTCCTCCTCTGTGGGACAGCGGACGGGTAGAGCTGAATCTCTGGGGGGGGGGGGCGATCCAACGGGAACATGACTGACGGAACCAGCCGCCATCAGGCATCAGGTTGGAACAGAGTTGACCCAGAGTCGGTGTCCGTGGCCCGAGTCTGCCTCAGAACTGACTGACTTTATTCTGCCTCACTCTGAATGTTGGTGTGCTGCCGACCTTCTCCTAATTACCTGGCCACCTGATCACCTGGCCACCTGATCACCTGGCCACCTGATCACCTGGTCACCTGGTCACCTGATCGCCTGATCACCTGGTCACCTGGTCACCTGATCATCTGATCATCTGATCACCTGGTCACTTGATCACCTGATCATCTGATCACCTGGTCGTCTGATCACCTGGTCATCTGATCACCTGGTCACCTGATCACCTGGTCACTTGATCACCTGGTCACCTGATCACCTGGTCAAATGATCACCTGATCACTTGATCACCTGGTCACCTGATCATACTGGTTCTTGATCACCTGATCACCTGGTCATCTGATCACCTGGTCACCTGGTCATCTGATCACCTGGTCAATTGATCACCTGGTCACCTAATCGTCTGATTACCTGATCACACTGGTTCTTGATCACCTGGTCACCTCGTCACCTGATCACTTGATCACTTGATCACCTGCACATCTGGTCACCTGATCACTTGATCACCTGGTCACCTGATCACTTGATCACCTGGTCACCTGATCAC
>NW_007578793.1:306227-313766 GCF_000690725.1 Stegastes partitus
TCACCTGGTCAGCGGATCACAATCGTTGTTGATCAGCTGACCGGAGAGCAGCTCCAAGTCGACCACCGTTCCCTCCAGCTCTGCTGCCCCGATCGGAGGACAGCTGCTCTGCTGGAGGTTTCTGTGTCCCCAGCCTGACGTCTCTGAGCAGCTCCAAACAAACTCATGAGAGAAGATTAAACACGATTAAGCCTGAAGGACGTTCTTTTGTAGAAAACTAAATAATCAAACTTGAGAAAACACAGCGTGGACTAGAGAAGCTACAGATGTAAGTAGAGACATTACTCACAATACAAATACATAAACTAAGACAGGCCTAGAACACTAAAGGGAAAACTGATTCTGAAAACTCATGAACGTGAAGCGTTGCAGTCGATACCGAAACTGAAGAAGCACAAACTGTTGAGAAAAGACATGTTTCAGATGACGGCGACAGTCTTGTTCAGACACTGCAGAAGAAAGATTACCTTTCAGGTAGAAACACAGATTGTTCCTCCTCTCTGCAGATGCACATCGAGTCCCATTTGTCCATAAGCATCCAGTTTGGTGTTACACACAGAAAGCCAGTGTTGGCCACACCAACACTCAAAACGGCCACGTGTCAAGAAGCCACACGTTCCCGTTTGGATTTTAATACCTTTTAACACCATTTTTATTATATTAACATCGTCTCACGTATTTTGCAGAATTTGATTCTGAAAACAAAGCACATCTATAAACCCTCTGAAGAAAGTTAAACACCAACCATTCAAAGTGAGACAACCACCAACAGAAGGACTTGAAAACCTGTCAGAAATGACTCAGACCTGTTCCATTTATTAGCTCCCAAACAGCAGCAGCTCTTCAGTCATTATATCGTAGCTGTAACACTGCAGCTTCAGTTTGGTTTCATGTGTTTGCATGTAAACAAACTGTGGATGCTGCAGGGGGCGCTGTGGGACGTATAGACAGTTTGACCACGACGAATGCAGCAGCGTCACTGCAGGTGTGAGGACACAGGTGAGATCACCTGTCTGCAGCCTTCATCATCCTCATCATCCCCGTTCTGTTCAACACGCTGAAACAACTCCAACATGGTCCCAAACAATAAGACGAAAACCGTTTACAAGTTGTCCAAAGTCCCTAAACATTTGTCTGGACTGACTCAAAATGACACACAAAACTACGTCTAATCAATGTTTGTCCAAAGTAACTTCAAACCTCCAAAATTATTCCAAACATACAATTAAAAATTCCTGGAAACAAAACATGACAAACGGTTGTTCAAGATTGCTCAGTGGTTGTCTAGAATCACTCAGTGTGTCCAAAGTTACCCAAAGTTTGTCTGAAATCACTTCAAGACTTTTCAGAATGACTCCAAACGGGTGTGATGGTGGTTTAATATTAGTTCAAATGGCTGGATTGTTCAGAGGACGCTCCAAAACTACAACACTGTTAAAACAACTCTAAATGGAGCAAAACAACTACGATGGTTCACGAATTGTCCAAATTCTGAAATTTGTTCAAGCTGATTAAAAATGACAAAAGAATGCGTCCAGAATAACTTCAACCTGTCAAATGATTTAGTCTAATACAGTGTCGTTACTCAATACGGGAAATATGACAGAGAATTTAGACATGACAAACATCTGTCCAGGATGACCCAGAATGATTTGGTATTTGTCCTCGAGTCCAAACACGTCGGCTGGCAGAGACGGACCGGCAGGGAAAGCAGTCTGAGGTCCCGTGTGGCGGCGAGTCGGCACACTGGCCTGCGTTTGTGTCCTCCATTTTGTCTCTGTGTATTTGTCCTGCAGCAAATGCGTCAGAAGAGCAAGCAGCTGGCCAAGATGGAGGCCACGCAGAAGCTGGAGCAGGTGAAGAACGAGCAGCGGCAGCAGCAGCTCCTGGCCAGCCAGCGTCTGTCCGGATGCCTGTCCCCCGACAGCCCCGCCCACCAGCCCGTCTCTGGGGGCAACGCCTCCCCACTGCACCCCCCTCCGCCCAGGGAGGGGCCGCCGCGGCAGGCCGACGACGTCTTCCTGCGACCGCAGGCCCCTCCCCCCTCCGGCTTCTCCTCGCTGCCTCACTCCCCGCTGCCCTCCTCGCCGCTCCACCAGCCGCCGTCCTCCCCCCAGATGTTCTCCCCACCATCCTCCCGCCCCTCTTCGCCCTGGGATCCCTACAGTAAGATCGCAGGGACTCCTCGCCCCGCCTCCTCGCAGGCCGGAGCTCCGCCCCCCCAGCAGCAGCGACGCAACTCCCTGAGCGCCTCTCCAGCCCACGAAGCCACGAGCTCCCCGGGACCGCCTCCCGACCCCAAGACCTCCGACGCCTGCAGACCCCAACCAGGTAACACTCTCCTCCTCTTTCCTCCTAACGTCTCCTCCTCCTCCTCCTCCTCTCTCCTCCTAACTTCTCCTCCTCCTCATCTTCCTAACGTCTCCTCCTAACTTCTCCTCCTCCTCTCTCTCCTCCTCCTCTCTCCTCCTCTCTCTTCCTAACTTCTCCTCCTCCTCTTTCCTCCTAACGTCTCCTCCTCCTCTCTCTCCTCCTAACGTCTCCTCTCTCTCCTCCTCCTCTCTCCTCCTCTCTCTTCCTAACTTCTCCTCCTCCTCTCTCTCTCCTCCTCTCTCTTCCTAACGTCTCCTCCTCTCTCTCTCCTCCTCTCTCTTCCTAACGTCTCCTCCTCCTCTCTCTCCTCCTCCTCTCCTCTGCTCCTCTCTCTCCTCCTAACGTCTCCTCTCTCTCCACCTCCTCTCCTCTCCTCTCCTCCCAGGCCTGCAGCAGCAGAGCAGGGCGGGTATGATGAGCCCCCCCGGTGTGTCTGACCTCCGCCACGTTGGCGTCCGGCCGGCCGAGTCGTTCCAGCGGTTCGGTCGTCCCGGCGAGCTGGGCGCCGTGTTCAAGGCCCCGATGCCTCCCCAGCAGGAGGCGTTTGGCTGCAGCGGAGGAGGACGACGGGACCCGTCCAGGCCCCCGGACCAGGGCTTTGGCCTCCCCCAGTCGCAGGAGCCTCCGTTCCCCTCCAGCCCCCTGTCGGGCCTGGGCTCCCCCCACCGCAGCCCGTACGCCCCCCGACCGGACTACGGCCAGCAGGCGTCGGACTCCTTCTCCCCCCTGAGCCCCTACACCAGCCCCCAGACGCCCGGCACGCCTCGGCCCCACTCTGACCCCGCCTACCTGCCCGCCCCACCTGCGCTCAGACTGGACCAGTTCGGCCAGCAGCCGGCCGGCCGGCGCCCATCCCCCTCTCACCCGTCCCTGGACCCCTACGCCTCCAACCCGGGAACGCCCCGGCCCTCCGAGCGCTTCCCTCGATCCCCGGGCGGTCAGCGGAGCTCCGACCCTTACTCGCAGCCCGCTGGGACGCCTCGCCCCTCACCGGACCCATACGCCCAGCAGCCCTCCACGCCGCGGGCCCAGAAGGCCCATGAGCCCTTCGGCCAGACACCGGCAGAGAGCTTCACTCCTCAGCCGGCGGGGTCCAGTTCCTCCCCTTTGGGTCCAGGAGAGCCGGGCGCATTCACTGCAACACCTCACCAGGTAGCAGACACACACAAGGTCCGAGTAACCGTCACAGCAGAACACACGGGTTCTTGTGGCTGTAGGATGTTGTAGCAGCAGTAACTGTAAGGTCCGTGTCCCAGCTCTGGTCATGACCGTCCCCTTTTACACTCACATGGAAACACGCTGCCAACATGCAGAAACCAGGACCTGGCTGTGTAGAACATCGGACTGGGGCCAATAAACAACTGGCTTAGGAATGATCTCAGACAGGTTTAATTGTTCCGTTATGAGTTGCCAGTTTGAACATATTTCTGAATAGTTTCAATCAAATTACAGGTTATTTTGGGAAAGTGTTGCAGAACCCTGAATAAGCTCAAAGTGATTTTGGGTCGTTTTGAGGTTTGATACGTTTTGGACAGATTTCGAGATGTTTGGAAAAGTCTGGAGTGATGTCAGCTGTTTGTTGTATGACTTTGAATTAACAAGACTTCACTGTATTCAGGAGGTTCTAACCTGAACCCTGTACTTCCTGTTTCCAGAATCAAATTCTAAGGTATCTGAAACGATGCTATTAAAATGAAAACTGGTGCTAAAAGACATTCAGAGAAACCCAGAGCTGTGAAGGTGGCCTGTAAGTTATGCCACATTTGATGCTTGACTGACAGTTTGATCTGTTTTAGTCTAGGTTTAGGTTTGAATCTCACACTAACATGCAAATGTAGTCGAATCCACAGTGGGTAGCGTAGCATAGCGTCGCTAGCTAGCTAGCTCACGTTAACAGCAGGCAGAGAAAGGAAAGGTGCGCTTAACACAGCAGAGCATAACACAGATTGACTTTGGACCTTTCTGCTGTTGCTGTTAATCTTTAAATCAGTACATTAGCCCTGATCAACGCCCAGTCAGTGCTGTTGGGTGTAGATGGTGCAGCTCATGGTACAGATCCTGCTGCTGGTATTTAGTTCACTCAGAGGAAAGACTCTGATGGACTTAGACAAATACTGTTGCTGAAATGTGAAGTCTTCCTTAAATCGCTTCACTCGCCTCCACGTGCTGCTGTTGGTGCGTCTTTATCTGTTGAGAGTGACCCCGCGAGTCGGACTTGTGTTGACAGGAGTTCTGATTTGTCTCCTCTCTGCTGCAGCAGTCTCCGGGCCGACAGCAGCAGGACTCATTTCCCAGAACCCCCAGCAGCCAGACCCCAAAGCACACCGGGATGTCAGAGGAGGGCGGCTTCTCGGGTTTGGCTGCTCAGACTGCAGGTCACGACCCCTTTGAACAGGGTCACATGACACCAGGCCCGTTGCAGACAGACAAGATGGCAACCAATGACATGTCAGTGGGTGTGGCTTCCTTAGATGGACCAATGAGCATGCTGCCTCAGCTTGGTGACTCTGAGGAGAAGCTGAGACAGGTAGGACAGGTGTTCACAATGCCTTCTCTCATGTCACGTTTTGTTGTGTCGCTCTGTGGTGCACGTCCACAGCGGCGCCGCCATCAGACGCTCGGTAGGCACCACTCGCCAGCTGCAGTCACAAGATGCTTTACAAAGAGTTCAATGTTCAAAGCAACAATAAAACTCAAACACCAAAATATGCAAAGAAAGAATAAAAGCAAGGTTTGTAATGAACTGACCGTTAATCGATTAAATGGAATTAATGATTGAAGTCATTACAGATATCTGAATTGATGATGCAGCTGCTGAATAAGGTTGTGCATGTCGGAAAACGTATTGTAGATGAGCTGCAGTACCTGGTTGTTCCACCAGGTGGAAGCAGTAGCTAGCAACAGGCACCAAAGACTTCTGTGGAGGTTTGAAGAAGTCAGAAAAATCTGGTCAAAACAAAACTAAAGCTCAACTGTTGTCGACGTGTGCGTGATTACGATTGGTGGCAGCAGGAGAGCGATGCTGTGGACGCCTGCCATCGTGTGTTTGGGTGTCTGTTCTCACCTCTGTGGTTCTGAGTGGTTCAGCAGGTTCTGTGTTCCGTCTGCTCCTGCAGCGTCAGCGGCTGCGACAGCTCATCCTCAGGCAGCAGCAGCAGAAGAGCGCCTTACGGCAGGAGAAGGGTCTGCAGGAGGCAGCTCCTGCCGCTCCGCCCGGCGCCGCTCCGGGTTCTGCCACGGCGCTCCACAGCTGGTCCCAGGAGGACTCCGCCGCGCTTCCATCAGATCTGTTTGGACGCCCTCCACCCCCCTACCCCGGCACAGTGCGGTCCGGCGGGGCTCCAGCTCCGAGGTTTCCTGGAGGATTCCCAGGGGAGCAGCAGAGGGGCTTCACCCCCAGCGAGGGTCCCTTTCCGAGGCAGAGCCTCCCCAGAGAGCTGGCTGTCCGAGGACCCGCCCTGAGGTGAGAGGAGCAGCAAAGACCTGGGCCGAACCACTCTTACATCTGATCTGTTGGGCTCATTTCTGCTCTCCTCCCCAGATTTGGTGTTCCTCCTGGCGCTCCAGCGGGCCTCGAGGACTCCTTCCTGCGTCTGCCCCAGGGATCGATGCCAGCGCCTGGGATCGGTGCGGTGGAGGGAGTCCCTGTCCAGATGAGGAGGCCAATGCCCGGAGAGCTCACTGGCATTCGACCTCTTGCACCTCCCAACACTCACCCAAACATGATACCAGGTGAGGACAACACGAGGCTCCTGATGGTGTAGATGCTGAACAGCCTCCACACACCCTCAGACAGTTTGGTCGTTGTGTGTCTGTTCTTTGTGTTGTGTTGTTGTTGTGTTTTTTAGTGTTTTCACCCTTGTTTGTGTCATTTTGTGTTGGTTTTGCTTCAGTCGTTGTGTATCGGTTCAGTTGCTTTGTGTCTTGTTTGTCTCGGTTTGTGCGGTTTCACTGTTGGTCACAGCTGATCCAGTCATGGACGATCAGTGGGACTTTTTGGGTTTTTACTGAATCTGATGCAAACTGCTTTTTTTTAAGACTTTTTAAACTAGATGTAAAATAATGCGATTTTGAGCTCCGATTAGTTTTCCTGAGGTGCCTCATGTGATGCAGGAAGAACGAGTCATTTGCGGGGGTTTTCAAAGATCAGATGCGTTTCCAAGCTGCTGGTGGGTTTTAGGGTTCAGAGGGTTGAACTCGATGCGCAGGAATGTTGCGACAAAGTAGAATCAAATAGAAGTGATGCACCTTTAACCTTCAAACCCACGGAGCTGTAATGAAAGCGCTTGTGTTCAGTTTGTGGCTGCAGTACTTTTAAAGGCTCTGCTCCCCCCTCAGGTGTCCCCCAGCCCTTCCTCCCCCGCTCCCTCCCCATCCAGCAGCACAGCATCATGGGACAGCCCTACATCGAGCTTCGGCATCGCGCTCCAGAGAACCGCCTGAGGCTGCCCTTCCCTTCGCCCGCGACCCCGGACCCCGAGGCCCCCCTGCTGCACCCCAGAGACCCCCAGCCGCCGGCAGTCAGGCCCGGTGCAGCGGCCCGGATGGCGGACACGCTGATGGGCCAGCAGATGGGGATGGCGGGCAGCGGCGTGGAGCAGCTGAACCCGCAGCACATCGGTCACGCAGCAGCGCTGACTCAGGGTGGCGAGGCAGCACTCCCCGGGGCTGATGGGATGGAGGAGCATCTGGAGGGGGAGGACTCGGCCGTGAAGGATCTGGAGGACGTGGAGGTGAAGGATCTGGTCGACCTCAACCTGAACCTCGACCCTGAAGACGGTACAAACACACGTCATCCTGCTCAGATCCTCAGAAGCTAACCGCTCTGAAGTTGTTTATTCAGTTTCTCCTGTCACATCTCTGTTTGCTCATTTAAAAACATCAGCATTAGTTCAGCCGGCAACACGTCGCTGCACCGCGCTTCTGAAGTGTATTACAAGACAGTAATCAGATTACTTCTAAGATGAACACGAGTAGTTCTTCTAAATAAAGTTGTCAAAATGACTTGAAACTTGTCTTAAATGACAGAATCTGTTCCAAGTCATTTGAAAGTCGATCCAACAGGACTCCAGATTTGCTCACAAAGAGTCAGAACTTGTCCCACCAGGACCTGGACAGTGTGAGTCCTGGTCTGAGTCCAGCAGAACCCAGAGAAAGGTAGAGCAG
>NW_007578793.1:314008-318068 GCF_000690725.1 Stegastes partitus
CTGAAGTTAATCTCTGAATGTGAACTGGTAGTTTGTAATCTGATATAAGAGACAGTACTCTGCTGTAGAAGTAATCTGATTACAGTGGGGGATGAGATGGTTTGATATTGTTTCCTGTACTGTGCTGTGTCATGATGAGCGTTCCTGCAGGAGCAGCTCAGTGATCAATAGTCAGGTTTGATGAAGACATCCAGGCACTTCTGTCCCTCCTTCATCTCCTCTGCTTCTGTCTCAGGAAAAGAAGACTTGGATCTGGGCCCCAACGACCTCCACCTCGATGACTTCCTGCTTTCGGGGAAGTTCGACCTGATCGCCTACGCCGACCCCGAGCTCAACCTGGAGGACAAGAAGGACATGTTCAACGAGGAGCTGGACCTGGGGGAGCCAGTGGAGGACAAGGAGGTAGGAGAGCGTAGGGACGGCGCTGGCAGCGCCAGGAGGAGTGACGGACCGCCGGTCTGTCAGGTCAAGCAGGAGGCCAAGGACGACGTGAAGACGGAGACCGGGAGCAGCACCCCCAGCAGGCCCCTCGGAGCTCCCGGAGCCGAGGCTGCAGGGCCCTCCGTCCTCCTTACCAAGGTGGGACCATGTCCTCAGTATTGATCAGTGATGGAACTAATGATCAGTAGTTTGTAGAAAACGTCATGCCAACCTTCACCTCCCTCCGTCCTGCAGGAGAACATGGAGGACTCTGGTCCAGGAGCCTTGCCGGCCCTCCAGGCCCAGGAGCAGGCTCTGTCAGCGGGCCTGGCTCCCAGAGGTCACCCCCCCATGGCTGCAGGTAAGGACCAAGGTATTGATCCATTATTGATCTGTATTCGTTGGTCGAATGGACAGCGGATTTATGACTGGACAATCTCGTCATCTCCTCGTCTCCTCTTGTCTCCTGTGTCTCTTCTCCTCTGACTCCTCCTATTGTCTCCTCCTATATCTCCTCGTCTCCTCCTCTTGTCTCCTATATCTCCTCCTCTGACTCCTCCTCTTGTCTCCTATGTCTCTCCTCCTCTGACTCCTTGGTTCTCCAGGTCACCAGTCTTCCTTCCAGCAGCAGCAGAGATCCTTTGCACCCTCCTCGTCCTCCTCAGTTCTCCTCACCCCCCACCCCCAGGACCTCCCCGCCCCTCCTCACCTCCTCCTCAGCCCCCAGCCTCAGCCTCCACAGCCGGGGACGTCCACCCAGACCCAGAGCCAGAGCAAGGGCCGGCCTCTGCTCCTGGAGGAGCAGCCGCTGCTGCTGCAGGACCTGCTGGACCAGGAGCGGCAGGAGCAGCAGCAGCAGAAGCAGATGCAGGCCCTGATCAGACAGCGGTCCAGCTCGGACCCTGTGTTCCCCAACATGGGTAAGACCCGCTTACACCTGCACGGGGCTTGTCCTGTCCTGTGACGGAGCTCCTGCTGAGCCCACTCTGTTTGTGTCCCACAGACTTCGACTCCATCTCCGACCCCATCATGAAGGCCAAGATGGTGGCTCTGAAGGGCATCAACAAGGTGATGAGTCAGGGCAGCCTGGGCCTGAACCCCATGGTCATGAACAGGTACGGACCGCCGCCTCTGAACTCTGGAACATGTGTTTTCACACGACGAGGCCTTCGGGCTTTCATTCACATCACAGATAGCCGAGCAGGCTCGACCCACAACCCCAGACCGGTTTCAAAGGCACGTTATGTTCAGCAGCACCAGAGTGACACCTCCGGCTTCATCCAAACCGCTTTACATGTCTCACTGAAAATGATCCAAAAACGGGCTGTTTCTAATCAGGTTCTGTAGAACCAGAACCTCCCGCCTCCCGGGTCTCACCCTGTGGAACCAGAACATCGTAAACTGTAGAGTCTATCGATCAGAACATGTTCAGCCCGTCTCGTGCTCTTCCTGTGACAAGGTGGGAGGTGACACTCAGTCTGGACTCCTGTGTGACTTCTGAGTGGCGCCAGCGTTGTTCAGTAAACGGCTCCGTATGCAGTGACGCATGGTTCTGATTTAGCTCCTGGCTGATAGAGAAGCAACCAGGTTCTTAGATTGGAACCAACTAAACACTGGAACCAGCACCTGGTTCTTCTTGGTGGAACGGGGGTATGAGAGTTAAACTGAACCAGGAGCAGGAGATGCTGTTTGAGGTTCAGAGAGCCACACGTCACTCGGGTCAGCTGCTGAAAGATGAAACTCTGATGATTCAGTTTTTACGGTTTCTGGCTCATGAATTGTGTCGTTTCGGTGGTTTTTGAAGTCATAACGTGACTTTCAAAGCCATCGGGTGAGTGTAGCTGCGTGTCGGCTTACCGTTGACTCTTGGTGTGTGTTCCAGGATCCAGCAGGTTCCAGCGGCCCCAGGCCCAGAGGGGACCCCTCAGCCTCCACATGTGGTGGGACAGGTATGTAGCACCACAGCAGCTTTGTTTGTGCAGCGCTGAAACCCAGTGTGAACACTCCACTGTGGCTCCTGTGAGAGCTGAGCTCTGACCATCTGCTCTCGCTGTCAGGACGGGAAGGTGAACCCTCAGCTGGTGAGACCCAGCCCCCCCAGCTTCGGCCCGGGCTTCGTCAGTGAGTAGTTACCCCCCTTCAGGGCTCCAGAACAACTTTTTACTGGCAGCACTGGTCTATCATGGCGTTCTTTGTCACTGAAACCAAACTTTTCTCAGACGAGTCTCAGCGGCGTCAGTACGAGGAGTGGTTGGGGGAGACGCAGCAGCTCCTGCAGATGCAGCAGCGCCTCCTGGAGGACCAAATCGCTGCCCACCGCAAGACTAAGAAGGCTCTGTCGGCCAAACAGAGAACGGCCAAGAGAGCAGGACGAGCATTCGCAGAGGAGGACGCTGCCCAGCTGCGCTACATCAGTGAGCAGCAGGGGGCGGTCCAGAAACAGCTGGAGCAGGTACCGGAACACACCTGGGCCTTTTGCAGCACATGTTCATTCCTCAAAGGAATTTAAAAACAACAACAACAAAAAAGGATTTAGAGAACAGATTGAGTTCAGAAGTGCAGCGAGCAGAGGCAGGATCCGTCAGAAAGGTGGAAATGTCATCATGAACATAAAACCGCTGCGCTGCGTGTTGACATTCAAACACATGAACAATCAGCATTCAGTTTGACAAAGAGAATAAAGTGGTACCAAGTGTTAAAAGAACACAGAACGGGCGAGCAGGTGTAAAATAAATGTAGACTCTGTAAAACTAAGACCATTCAGAGCTGTCAGAAGCATTTAGAAAAATGGTAAGAATTAAAACAAATAGATTCAATTTAAAAATAAAACTCAGAATTATTACTATTAATACACTAAATAAATACAATTTTAAAAAGTTCAATGGTTTGAATGAACAAAGTCATTTAAAGATAAAATCATGATGAATTCTTCAATAAATTACTTTCAAATAATAAGTCTGATCTATTAGACGTAAAAGTAATCGATTACACACAAAAACTCCATTTAAATGTGACGATTACTACCAATAGCAACACTTAAACAAGAAGTCTGATTTGAAGGGAGCACACATGATGACGCACGTCTTGGTTTGTGTGTTCAGATCCGGAAGCAGCAGAAGGACCATGCAGAGCTGATTGAGGACTACCGGACCAAACAGCAGCAGAGAGCGCCCCCCATCGTCCCTGCAGCCCCCGTCCCCCAGCCCCTGCTGACCCAGCCCATGGCGCCTATGCAGCCCCACCCGGACGGGCCCGCGCCGGCCCGCGTCCCGAGCGTCCCCCCTGGTTGGACCCCGGCCAGCGGTGCTCCAGGGGTGATGGTGCAGAGGATGCCTCTTCACCTGCCCGCTCAGATGCCCCCCGCCCTGCCCAGCGCCCCCCAGGGTCCCACACACAGCCAGACGCCCCCGGCCATGGTCCCCGGCCTCGCCGCTCAGACAGGGGGCTTCACTGCCGGCCCCCGTGGCCCCGCTGGGGGCCCCAACGGAGCCGGAGGGGACGGAGCCACGCCCACACCTCAGGTAACACACCACAGCTGCCTGCCCCCCCCCAGGTCATTTCTCCTCCCCGTGGGTTCGTTCCTCCTCCCCGTGGGTTCGTTCCTCCTCCCCGTGGGTTCGTTCCTCCTCCCCGTGGGTTC
>NW_007578793.1:320893-325320 GCF_000690725.1 Stegastes partitus
CCTGCCCCCCCACAGGAGGCCCCGCCTCCCTCATCCAGCTCTACTCTGACATCATCCCTGACGACAAACCAAAGAAGAAGCGGAACAGGAGGAGGGATGGAGACGACGCCGCGGTTGGAGTAGTCAGGACGCCGCTGTCCTCGCACTCTGATGACATCACTGCCCCGCCCACTTCGGCCATCTCAGACACCTCCTGCTCCACGCCCACTCATGGCAGCATGGACCAATCACACGTGTCCTTCCCTCAGAGCTCATCTCGCTGTGCTCTGGCTCCATCATCGGAGCTGGAGAGGCAGCTGTCCGTCAGTTCTGCAGCCCAACAAAGAGCCTCCATCCTGGGCATGGAGGGCCAGAGAGGGCCCCTGTGTGCAGCTCGTCTGGAGGTCAAGGTTTGTTGTAGTACTGTGATCGTAGTCATGCTGATGTAGCAGTACTCTGTAGCAAAGCTGTGACCGTATCAGTACTTTGTAGTAATACTCGTAGTATAGCAGCAGCACCCTGTGGTAGTCCTATAGTAGTCCTGTGGTAGTACTGGAGTACTGTGATACTGTAGTACTCAGGTGTGTTTTTGTGCTCTTCCTGCAGGAGGAATGTGAGGAGGGGGGGGCCTGTGGGGCAGGTGTGGTAAAGCTGGAGGAGGGCGGAGTCGAGGGCTTCTCCTCCCCCTCTCGTCCTCAGGGGGGCGACGGGGGGAAGGAGCTGCTCAGACACCTGCTGAAAGACAACACCTCCCCCGCCACCACGCCCTCGCCCACCGGCCAGGCTCCGCCCACCGCCCGCCGCCAGCTGTCCAATGACAGCCTCCAGTCCGAGGATGAGGACAGACCAGGTTCCCATGGCAACATGGTGAGGGGGTTTTACTTTGGGGGGAGGGGGGTGTGGTTATTGGGCAGTAGTGGCAGTGACTCTGAGCTGCATCCTGCTCAGTGATCAGAACAGCAGAGTGTCCTCTGATGAACAAGCAGAAATATTCAGCCCACAGTTGTGAGTCCAGCTGTGCTCAGTGAAACCAAACCAGTCCAGCTGTGGTTTCCATCAGTCTATCTGCATGAACATGGTTCCACAACGAGCTCAGAGCAGCAGAACCTTCTCAGTTCTGGACCTCTGGACTGTCTGTCTATGGCTACGTTCACACTGCAGGACTTGATGCTCAATGAGGATTTCTTTGTGACTTCCTTCACGTTTCCACTTCAATGCGACTTGTATGTGATCTGCTGTGTGAACTTCATACGAGCCAAAAGTGTCCCGCATGCGCAGAAGAGGACACGACGACGTCACACGCAGCGAGCGTGCTCAGCGTTTATGGAAGTAAACACGGATGGTAACGGCGGTAACCAGCCCTATGAGAATGTCATTTACATTTTGATAAATTACTGCATGTCAGAACCAAAATGACGGTGATGAACGCTTTCCAAGCAATTAAAACAAACGCTAACGGCCCGGCCGCTCTTCAGCTATTCCTACAGCTAGTAGTAGTATTTGTTTGCCTTTTCTATCTGAATGAATACGGAGCTAATAGCAGCTGGAGCTCACGGTAGCTGCTCAGCGCCGTTGGTCAGTGTGGGCCACACATCTGTACAGTGATCTCTGTAGTTATCAGTGTGGACGGGCCAGAACAGGAGAACTGGTTAATGCTGACTGTTGGAAGAAAACAACAACTAAAACGTCACAGTATACGCTCTGTCTGATGGGGACAAGACATGAAAAGAGAAGTCCAGTTGAAATGTATTGGTTTGACATTCATGCTGGGGAACACGAATCAATAGATGAAGTTTAGTCACTATTTCACCAACTGCCGTGAGACTGGGTTGTTGTGGAGCGTATCTTGTGATTTTAAAGTTGTCCAACTGGAGCCAGCACATATACAACGTAGTCGTTTCAAGATGAAAAGGAAGAGAACCAGGGTTTGGGCGTTCAGTGGGCCAGTGGCAGTAACGTCTTTTCAGAGAAGCGTGTGGGTGTGGAGGCCACCTGAACGTAGAGTAGTGACGTTAGTCGTGTATCAGTGGCGTGTAGGTCGGATAAATGCAACCTGGCCGTTCACACAGAAGTCGCATGGCTAAAGATCACATCTGATTTAGGACCACATATCCAAGTGGGTCGCATTTGGAGAAATCGAATCTGTGTTGTTCAGGCTGTCATGAAAAGATCAGATACAGGTCGTCTGGTTTGGGTGACGTTAGCCTGCTGTCTGAACCTAGCCTCTGTCTGCATCATGGCTCCACACGGAGAAGACCTGAACAGAGGAGGAGAAACATCTGACTGAGAGACTGGACAAAGATGGAAAAGGATCCAGAAGACCAGTGAGCAGCTAGAACCCAGTGCAGCCCAGTGTGAGCAGGAACCAGGAGGTCCAGAAGGAGCCATAGTAGCACTGATCAGGGCTGCAGTGGAACAGTTTCCCTGTACTGGCAGATGTCAGGACAGTATTTATGACCAGGTGATGTGCATCCTCCTCCAGGTGAGCAGGGACAGTCCTGGTCCAGATCCGCTCGACCCCTCCAGCAAGAAGAAGGCTCAGCGCTGTAAGAGGCCGGCCCGACCCGACAAAGACAGAGCTCCTCCCAAATACAAGAGGAGGAAGAGGGAGGAAGAGGAGAAGAGCCTCCACTGCTCCACCTCCTCCTCTGACCCGCTGATGGCTCACCTCAGACAGGTAGAGCTCCACCTCCTCTGTGTCTCTGAAATATAGCCCGACGCAGCATATGTATTTGGGACAGTTTAGTGTCTCTCTGAGCTCATGTGCGCAGATGTTGAACCATCTCCATGTCTCCAGACTGTTCCTCTCTGCTCATTAGCTGTAGAAAGATGTTCCTCCATCAGATGTAGNCTCCTCCCCGTGGGTTCATTTCTCCTCCACGCTGGTTAATCTGGTGTCTCCACCTCCTCTGCAGGTGAAGTTTGACGACAACAACCCGTTCAGTGAGGGCTTCCAGGAGAGGGAGAGGAGGGAGAGGCTGAGGGAGCAGCAGGAGAGGCAGAGGGTGCAGCTCATGCAGGAGGTAAAGCATCACTGAGTGTAGAACCAGGTCCACTTACAGAAGAACCAGGTCTCAGTCAGAGGCCCGTGCTGGTTCTGTTTCAATCCACAGACCTGGTTCCTCAGTCAGCTCTGTGAGACAGGAACTCTGGTCTGGCTGAGTCTGGTTTGGTTTAAACCCCTGATCCTCCTCAGAGTCTCTGTCATGGTCCTGCTGCTGCTAAACTCCCACAATGCTCTCTGCTGCCACCAGGAGCTGTAGTCTGTAGACGCCTCCTCTGGTCTCTACAGGACTAAACAGGAAGAGGCTCCACGACATGACAAGAACACACAAAACGAAAGAAAGCAGACTCAGATGAGACAACGTTATACTAACTGACACAGAACAGTAAGAGAGAGACAGAAGGATTTACAGACAACACGACACCTAAGGCAGACAGACCAACACCAGCAAGACAAAACACGACACAAAGCAGCAGCAGCAGCAGCAGCCCATGCAGACAGCCTCTCCTAGAGCGATACAGGGCTCCTGGACAGACTGGAGGCAGGAGTGCAGCTTTTTCTGATGCTGGGGTGTTGACCTGTCCCTGTAGGCTGGGCGGGGATCGATGCTGATTGGTTAAACTCTGAGAGCACGTGTCAGGTGACTTCCCACCGCAGGTAAACGTTTCCAGGATGAGTGTTCTTTTATGGTTCAGTTGATGTGGTGTGAAGCGGCGCCTCTCGGTGGTCCTTCTGATCAGAGCTTCTGCAGCTGTCACATGAACTCCACATCCGCCTCTGTGTGAGTTTGCTGTCGTGTTCCTCCTCGTTTGTCTGTTTGGGTGAAGCTCTGAGTTGGACTCTGATATCTGCTCTCAGGTGGAGCGTCATCGTGCCCTGCAGCAGCGGCTGGAGCTGGAGCAGCAGGCCCTCCTGGGGGCCCCGATGGGTCCCGGGTCTGGAGGAGCAGCCGCGCCCCCAGCTGGACCTCTGTCAGCGGCTCGGGTTGGCCCCACACCAGGACCGGGCCCCGGAGGGCCTACCGGATCAGCGCCTGCCCCCGGCGGGGACAGTCTCTCCCAGATGCCCTTCTTCAGCTCTGAGCTGCCCCAGGACTTCCTCCAGTCCCCCCCAGCCCCCAGACCTCAGCTCCAGGGCCAGACGGGGGCACCGTTCCCCCAGCAGAAGGGCCTCCACGAGGGCTTCAAGGGACCGCTGCACCCTGGGGCCCACCTGGCCCCGGGCCTGCTCCCCGGGGCTGCAGCAGAGTGGGGCAGGGCCCTCCCTGAGCACGGACCCCCTCAGGATGTGGTTCCTTCCAGCGTCCAGATGAGGCCGAGGTTGCCGGGCCTCGCCGGGCCGTCAGCCCAGGGCCCAATACGGCCAGCTGGGGTCGGAGCTGCAGGGCCAACCCCCTCCCATCCCCATCGATTTAGACACGACTCCTCCTCCTCCTCCCCCTCCA
>NW_007578793.1:329826-335861 GCF_000690725.1 Stegastes partitus
CCCTACCCCCCACCCCCCCACCGGTGGCCAGGCAGAAACTGGTGAACGGATTCGCCACGACGGAGGAGCTGGCGAGGAAGGACGTGACTAATCAGGATGGTGAGCAACGCCTCCGCCCTAGGCTTCGTCTCACAGGCTCAGACTGCTCCTTCAGGTTGCCTGTCAGACAGCTGGAGGGCGCCGCGCTCAGAGCCAGCTGCCCGCTTGACTGTGACTCTGTTCTTACCTCAGTGAAAGGCGTGTCAGCACTGAAGCAGAAAGGGGAGGAGCTTATGGTGCTAAACCACGCTTCCAAGACCGTTGACGTCCCAGCCTCCCTGCCAACCCCCCCGCACAACAACCAGGAGGAGCTCCGGTAAGCCCCGCCCCCTCAGAGCACACCTGTCCTGTTTCTGTGCTGCCGCTCTCACCCGTCTGTCTTCTTCGTGGGTTTTCCTCCGCAGTGTGCAGGACTCGTCAGAGCGCGGCAGCCCGGATGGCTTCATCCCGTCCTCGTCTCCGGAGAGCGTAGCAGACGTGGAGGTCAGCAGGTACCCCGACCTGTCCTTCATCAAACTGGAGCCGCCCTCGCCCTGCCCGTCGCCTACGTTACCCATCATGCCCTGCGCCTGGGGAAAAGGTCAGCCAGCAGCAGATTGCCTTCACACTTGGAGACGTCTGCAGGTTTTTCTTCTTCGTGTCTGTTCAACCTACTGTCCTGCCGTCTCACTTGCTGACTGTGTGTGTCCAGGCTCTGCAGTGAAACAGGAAGTGAAGGCAGAGCCAAACCATCATGGCCGGCCTTCCTGCTCTAACACCGACCTGGTCACCATAGCGATCACCCTGAACCCCGTTGCAGCTCAGGTAAAGCCCTCTCTCTGTCTGCTGAGTCATTAGTAGCCCCTTCCTCCCGATGACATCATGTGGCGCTGTGTTTTCAGAGCGTTGCTGGTGTGATGGCGGCAGTGGCGGAGCTGCTGCGGGTCCCTGTGCCCGTAGACTACCAGCTGAGCCGAGCGGCGGGCCCCGAGCAGAGCTCTCTGGCTCTGCTGGCCGGAGTCCGAGTGCCGCTGCCGCAGGTGAGTCTGCTGCCTCCGCTCGGGTCACGGCGATCTCTGCACTTGCCGCTGGCTGCAACACTCTGATTGGTCAGAACTGGTCACGATGATTGATTGTCATCCATTAAATCAATCACCAAATACTTGAACAATGGATCAAACAGTTTGATAACCTGAAGTTATAGTGTTAGCATCACTCTGAGCAGGTTAACATGTTAGCATTACTCTGTTCACGTAAGCATCACGCCATAAAGGTTAGCATCATTTTGAGCATGTTAGCAATCTGCTGATCAGTTTGTCCAGAAAATACGAATTGTGACTGATGGCTGTGGGATGTGTTTGCAGGTTTCAACAGGAAACAGACAACAGAGACCTGCAGCTGCTGCAGCAAGCACAGGTCTCACACACACACACACACACACACACACACACACACACTAAGCCACTCACTCAGACACACTGTCTTTGGTCACCGTCATCCGTCCCGTCATGTTTGAACTCTGTTCTTTCAGGTGTCAGGATGGATTGCATCCAACATGGCGGCGCTGCTGCTGCCAGGCCTCAGTGTTGCAGCTACTGCAAGGTGCTGCTGGGAAACGGAGTCCGCATCGTCAAGGAGCTCAAACAGGTGAGAGGCAGCAGAGGAGTGTTGGTACTGAGTCCAGCGATCAGACAGGTGGTCACACTGTGTGTTTGTGTGTTGCAGGAGGGTCGGTCCAGCCTGGTGTTCTGCAGTTCAAACTGCTCTGCTCTCTACACAGCAGACATACACAGCAGGGCTGCAGGAAACAAGGTGAGCGTTCACATGCCATCACATTAGTGGTTATTGATTATCAGTGACGAGTGGGTCCAGAGCAGCCGAGGTGCAGGGATCCTGTGGTTCAGTCCTTAGACTCTGGATACTACGTTTCCCACAACGCACCGCTCTAACGTGTTCCTGTGTGTCTGTTCTCAGGCCACGATGCCCGTCCTGCAGTCTGGCTCGGAGCGCCCCCCTCCCAGCAGAGGGCTGCACCAGTACGCTAACAACATGTCCTCCATCACCGTCCACTCCCTCCCCCACACCCCCTCGTCCTCCTCCTCATCCCCTCCTCTGTCCTTCCCCCCTGCCTCTGCCATCACCATGGAGACCAGGCCCCGTGTGGACAGCCTCAAGGTGGGCGTGGTCACTGACGACATGCTCACAGATGACATTTGTTGATGATATGGGCTTTAATTGGGTGATGGACTTTCTGTTTGCACAACAGGTGAAAGTGAAGCTAAAGCCACGCCCCCGGGCAGTCCCAGGTGGAGAGGACTCACTGTCTCCTCGCCACGGGAAGAGAATGAAGAGTTGCCGCTGGAGACGCTGGAGTGTTAGCATCACACTGAGCAGGTTAGCATCATAGTGAGGATGTGTAGCATCGCACTGAGCAAGTTAGCATGTTGGCATCATAGTGAGGAAGTTAGCATCACACTGAGCAGGTTAGCATGTTGGCATCATAGTCCAGATGTTAGCCTCATACTCAGCAGGTTATCATCATAGTAAAGTTGTTAGAATCACAGTCAATAGGTTAGCATCATAGTGAGGATGTTAGCATCACACTGAGCATGTTAGCATCATAGTAAGTTTGTTAGCATCACTGAGCAGGTTAGCATGTTAGCATCACACTGAGAGGTTAGCATCGTAGCGAGGATGTTAGCATCACACTGAGCAGGTTAGCATGTTGGTATCATAGTGAGGATGTTAGCATCGCACTGAATAGGCTAGCATGTTAGCATCATAGTAAGGCTGTTAGCATCACACTGAGAGTTTAGCATCATAGTGAGGATGTTAGCAACACTCTTAACATGTTAGCATGTTAGTATTTTGTTAGCATTGTACCTCACATCTTTTATTTTATGCAGGGGTCCGTGCATTCCTAATGCAGCAGTTGCCATGCCAACAGAGGAGGAAGTGGACGTGCTGTTGAAGAAGCTGGGGGCATGTCTTCGTCCCGACCCGTTACCCAAAGACCAGCGAAGGTGCTGCTTCTGTCACCAGCAGGGCGACGGACGGACGGACGGCCCGGCCAGGCTGCTGAACCTGGACCTGGACCTGTGGGTGAGTGTGCTGCTCTGTGGGAAGCTGCAGAGGCCCGGCGGTGGTCTGGACCGGCGGTTGACCGAGCTGTCTCTGTGTCTCAGGTGCACCTGAACTGCGCTCTGTGGTCCAGCGAGGTGTACGAGACCCAGGCCGGCGCCCTCATCAACGTGGAGCTGGCTCTGAGACGAGGTCTGACCTTGCGCTGCGCTTACTGCCAGCAGACCGGAGCCACGAGCGGCTGCAACCGCCTGCGCTGCACTAACACCTACCACTTCACCTGCGCCCTGCAAGCCCACTGCACCTTCTTCAAGGTAACACGCTGCAACACCCGTTGGCCTGCAGTGTGGTGACCGTCTGAACCCTGAGCAGCTTCTGTCTCATGGTCCTTTACTGAGGTCCATGTTTGTCTGCTACATAAAGTCCTACAGCTCTGAGGAACCAGAACATGAAGGACGAGGGAGAACTCAGAGATGTGCTGTGTCAGCAGGACTCAGTTAGAACCATGGCGACCAGAGAAATGTGTTGTACAAAAATGAAAACCAAAAACCTAGAACCATCATGTACACCATGTTTCACAGAGGCTCCCAGCACTGGAACACATGGAGGCTCCACTGCAGACACTGAACTATTTCCATTTTAGCCAGTTTCCATCCTCGTCTCTGTGGAAACACTGCCTGCAGTTCACCTGAAAACGGACAATTCTACAGCTGAGTCAGTCACACAGAATCAGTTGTGCAGAGGAAGGAAGGATTTGTGCAGTTTTTACAGTTTCTGATGGTGAATGTTGTCGTTTTCCTTGAAGAAAACTTGCAATCTAAGTTTTCAGGTTTTGAAGTTCTGAGGGTGAAGCTTTGTGCAGCTGATATGATGCAAACAGGTTGAGTTCTACCACAAAGCTAGAGACACCAACACCGTCACAGTCCTCAGGGCCAAATCATGCCTCTGTGTCTGCGTGTCCACAAAGACACGTAAAGTCCTAACCCTAGCCCTAACGAAGGCTTCCTTCAACAGATGCTTGTTCAAAGGAGAAACTGTACAAGGAGGTCCTTCACCGTCCACACCGTCAGAATGCTCAGAAAGTATCACGGAGCAGAATCACCGCAGTGCTGAAAGAAAAGCAGTGAGCTATAAGTAGGATGCATGAGTAGCTTCAGGTGAAGGGCTGAAATACGACCACAGTGGACAAGTCAGACCAAGTAGTGCAGTGGTAAAGTCCTGACCCAGTTCTATGATCAGATGGGTCGGCTTCCCTCCGTGTCCCTGCTGTGGTCTGAACAGAACCGTGTCTGCATCAGTTGTCCAGAATCTCACTCTGCTCCTCCTCCTGTCCTCCAGGATAAGACGATGCTCTGCCACCTCCACAAGCCCAAGACGGTTCCTGTCAGCGGGGACAGGTCCTCCAGCGGCTCCCCCTCCTCCACCCCTGGTCCGACCCCTGACCTGGCGATGGCGTCCTCTGACCCGTACAACTCTGAGCTGCGGTGCTTTGCCGTGTTTCGCCGGGTGTTCGTGCAGCGGGACGAGGCGCGGCAGATCGCCGCTGTGGTGCAGCGCGGCGAGCGGCAGCACACCTTCCGGGTCGGCAGCCTGCTGTTCCGCGCCGTCGGCAGGCTCCTCCCACATCAGATGAGCAACTTCCACAACGAGGCCGCCATCTTCCCCGTCGGTTACCACGCCAACCGCATCTACTGGAGCATGCGCCACAGCAACAGGTAAACGTCAGCGATGAGTCTCTGTTCCTCTGCAGCTCCTGATCTTTAAGCCGTCCATGTGACCAGGTCGTGACATCACCACGCTGCCATCAGGTGGCTTTAAAAACACGACATAAACGAGGCTCGATCCAAAACATCACACACTGCGCCTATAAAAATCCAAAGCTGTGTCTACCTGGAGCTTGTCCTCCATGAAGCGCTCCCCTTCAGTGTGTTAGTGTGTTCTCCCTGTGCAGCGCCGTTCTGCTCCCACAGCTCCTGCAACACTCTGGAAGTCCGGTTCTGGAAACGTCAGCTCCATCTGAAATCAGCGTCCCAAACTGTGTCCCAAAGGACACGTTAACTAGAGCAGATGGATGTTCTCAGGACGTCCCAGTAGAATCCAGACAGTCCGACCCACGATGTGCTATCATGTGACTGTTTAACTAAGTCCAGAACGACTCAGAATTCGTCTTACGAGGGCCCCCCTATAGCTCACCTGGTAGAGCGGGCGACCCATGAACAGGGGCTGTAGATCCCCGACGCGGCGGTCGTGAGTTCGACTCCCGCTCATGACAGTTTGTGCAGGTCTCTCCCCGTTCTTCTCCCCCCTTTCCTGTCTCCCTCTCTCACTGTCCTGACTGATAAAGACAAAAACGCCAGAAAATAATCTTTAAAAACATTTTTTTTAAAATGAATTCGTCTTGTGTGACTTGAAACAAATGCAGAGTCACTCGAGCCGTGTGCAGAACCACTCAAGGTTTGTTCAGACCACTCAAAGTGTGGCTGAAATTATTTATGATTTGAAGCTCATCCGCAGTGATTCCACATTCATGTACAATGGGGGGAAATAAAAAGGTCCAAATCTCTCTGAAGTGATTCGGTATCATCGAGACAGGAACCAGAATCGGTAACTTGTGACTGTGACCGGGTCTCTGCAGCAGTGTTGTGAGAGCCTTATTGATCCGTCCTGCAGCTCTGAGTGTGGGTCTGGTTGTGCCGTTGCAGACGCTGTAAGTACATGTGCTACATCGAGGAGCAGGACGGCGAGCCGCTGTTCACAGTCAAGGTGGTGGAGAAGGGACACGACGACCTCGTACTGACCGGACCCTCACCCAAAGGTAAGAATCACCTGTGCACCCTGCAGCTGGAGGCGGCTCCGCTGGTCCTGCTGGTCCTGCTGGTCCTGCTGGTCCTGCTGGTCCTGCTGGTCCTTCATGTCCTGCTGGTCCTGCTGGTCCT
>NW_007578793.1:335997-345250 GCF_000690725.1 Stegastes partitus
GGTCCTGCTGGTTCTTCAGGTCCTGCTGGTCCTGCTGGTCCTGCTGGTCCTGCTGGTCCTTCAGGTCCTGCTGGTCCTGCTGGTTCACTTTCTGACTTACATTAAACATTTATTGATTATTTACAGTTTGGGCCTGTGATTGTTTTTTGTTTGTTTGTGTTTTACAGAAACAAACAAAGCAAATAGAAAACCTGTAAAACAACAATTAATAATTATTATTCTTTTAAACAAAAGTACATGTTGTTCTGACGTTGTTAAAATGTTCTCAGTGGGAACTTTTTTTCTTTGTTCCAGGAATGTTGTCAGAGAACGTTTTTTGAAAACATTTTGAGCGTCCCTGTGGTAGCGTTGTTAAAATGTTTGCTGATAACGTTGTGAGAACATTGCGCTGTAATGTTTCTGAAGTGTTCTCACTGAAAGGTTCCGTTTGGTCCCAAAACGTTCCTCTTAAAAAGTAGGATAACGTTACACTTCCCTGTTTTAACTGTTTTGGTGATAACGTTGTTAGAACATTGTGACCTAACAGCCTTAGAACATTTTCCAAATGTTCCGTTGAGTGTGCCGAGTTTGTTATCCTGTAACGTTGTGCAAATGTTTAATGAAGGAACGTTCTACAATCCGTTACCTCAACAACATTCACAAAGCATTCTCACAATGTTCCAGGCAACATGTTCCACCTTTGTTAGCACACAACCATCCAGGAACGTTTTATAAGAAACCTCTCAACAGCGTCCTCAAAACATTTTTTTAACGTTGCTATGAAACGTTCTGCGGTCCTAACAACGTCCTAAAAACGTAATCTGAACGTTGCAGCTAAAGCGTTCCGTCTCAGTCCACATCTAACGTAACAGGAGTGTTCTGTGTAGTTGCAGAAGTCCACAAAACGTTCCTAGAACACTAGATTACGTTTTCTTTTAAGCAGGGCAGAACATTTCGGGAACATTTGCCAGTGTTGTGGCAGTGGTGTAGTGACTCCACCTGTGTGTTGCAGCTGTGTGGGAGCAGATCCTGGAACCAGTGTCCCAGATGAGGTCCTCCAGCGGGACTCTGAAGCTGTTCCCAGTTTACCTGAAAGGAGAAGATCTGTTTGGTCTGACCACGTCTGCAGTGACCCGCATCGTCGAGTCTGTATGTATCTCCTCAGCTCGTCTCTCACTCACAAACGCTGCTTCATCGGGAACTCTGGATGTTCAGACGACTTCTGGGGAAGAAGATCCTGCTGCTGAATACTTGACAACATCAGACGTGTTTCTAGAAGGTTCCTGCCTACAGCAGGTTCTTTCTCTCGTTGAAACCTGAGTCCGTTTGAACGTCTGAGGAACTATGAAAGATAAAAATCTGGAAGTTTTCATTGATCCAGAACCTGTATTATTGGACAGCAGATCAATAATCTGATCAAACATTGAAGAAGCTGAGGTTCCATGTTTGAGCTCATGAACAACAGAGTGAACCCGTGATGTTCTCTGGGCCACATGGAGCTGCAGGTCTCACTCATACAGAATAAATCAGCAACTGATGAGCAGGTTAGAGGTCAAACATCGGTGGACGGGCTGATCCAGGTAGAGTTCTGGAGCTTCATCGGCTCACATAGAACTACCTGCTGTCTACCTGCAGACACGTCCAAATGTACACGTTTAGCATGACATGAATGTCTTGGAATTTGTAAAGTTTCTTATTAATTTGCTTAAAGATGGAACTTTTCACGACAGCTTGAGTGTTTGATCCGATTATTGATCTGCTGTCTGATATTCCAGGTTCTGGATCAATGACACGATGAGAAACAACAGAAACGTTCTGTTTTTGTCTTTAACAGTTCCTCAGATGTTGTTCAAACAGACTCAGGTTTCAACGAGAGAAAGAACCTGAAATGTTTCAAACTGTTATCTAGTGAACTGTTTGAACCCAAACCCAGAGACCGTTTGCACATCCAGAGCTTCTGATGAAAGTCAGAGCAGAGCAGACACTCACCTGGACTCTATGTGCAGTTACCTGGAGTGGAGGCCTGTGAGCGCTACACCTTTCGCTTCGGCAGGAACCCTCTCATGGAGTGGCCTCTGGCCTTCAACCCGTCGGGCTCGGCCCGCTCCGAACCCAAAGCCTACCAGGCCAAGAGGTGAGAGCTGCTTCAGAACATCAACCCTGTGATCCGAAAGGTCACGCAGGTTCTGCAGCAATATGAAGGAAAGTCACTCAAACACTTGAGGCTGCAGCTTTTCCTGCTGCTGGATTCAAAGAGAAAACTCTCCCAGTTCTCAGTTCTCCTGAGGAGAACCTGATAGAACCTCTGACTTTAGGCTCTTGTGGTTTCTACCTTCATGTAACAGTTTGTTGACCTGCAGCAACATGAGCAGGAAGCTTTGGCTGCAGTGAGAACCACCGTTAGCTGTGAGCTGCAGCTTGACGGATCATCGATCAGGAGTTTATTTTCCCCGTTAAACGATCAGCTGTGATAATGTTTAAATGCACCGCTCATAGTAAAACTGCTCAGGTAGATAGACTCACCTGCTTCAGGTAAATCTCACTTTAAAGCACCGTGTTTCAAAACTAAATGACATGAAATTTGCCCAAAGTGACTTGAAATGACTCACAACTCGTCCAAAGTGAGAACAGCTTTGTCCAATTCTTCCCTGTCCTGACCTGTTCTGCTGGCTCCTCCCCCGGCAGGCCCTACCTGCTGACCAGCATCGCCCCCCGCTGTCAGGGCTCGGTGGGCTCCATCGTGGGCCTGGTTCCCGGCGTCATTTCTCTGTCTCCAGGCGAGTCAGTGGCCGGCGCTCATCAGGGACGCCACTCCAAGTCGTCTCAGTACCGACGCATGAAGGCCGAGTGGAAGAGCAACGTGTACCTGGCCCGCTCCCGCATCCAGGTGAGACACCTGCAGCAGGTAGACACACCTGTTGGCTTTGATTGGTCTGAAGTCAATGCATCCAGGGTTCACATGAAGCTGGTCATTCACTCTGTCATCACTTGAAAGGGGCGGGGCTGGTGCCAGGTGACCAATCATAGGTGTAGCGCTGCGTGTTACTCACAGGAGTCGACTAGAATCCTGTCCCAGCATAAAAACTTTAATGATGCGCTTCAGCCAAAACCAGGAATGAAAGCTGCAAAACATGGCGACTGTGTGAACGTGAGTTAATGAACTTCTCACGTTTGTGCCTCGTATCAGGAACAATCTGACAAACCGCTCGTTATGCAGAACTTGATTAAATGCAGGCTGACTCTGCCAGACTCGCTTTGTTTTCCACAGATCGTGTCCAGGACTCTAACAACTTCATTTAAAACAATATTTGTAGTAGGTTTATTTTTTCAGCTGTGTGTTTTTTAATGAGGCTTCGAGAGAAACACAAGTTCAGTTCTCTCTGTGTCCACGTGTAGCAGAAGTGACGACACGGTGACCTGAACTTCCTGATGGAGTCTCCTTATGCTGCTGCCAAACAGACACACTGTGTGCAGAGTAAAGAGTGAAGTGATGAAGCTCATCATCTCACATCAAGGCTCGTTCTTCTGCTTGATGCTGTTCAACTGTCGCCGCAGCAAGAGAGAACGCATTAAACCTGATGGACGGGTCAGCTGTTCAGCATCGGTTACCATGGTGATCACTGTGTGTGTGTGTGTGTGTGTGTGTGTGTGTGTGTGTGCGCGCGCACAGGGTCTGGGTCTGTACGCTGCCAGAGACATAGAGAAATGCACCATGGTCATTGAGTACATCGGCACCATCATCAGGAGTGAAGTAGCCAATCGCAAGGAGAGACTGTACGAGTCCCAGGTAACACACACACACACACACACACACACGCAGGTAACAACAAACAGGAACCTTCAGAGAATGTTGTAGATTAGTTGTTGATCAATCAATTATCACCAGTAACTTATCAGATTAAACATAAAGGAGGCGATGAGGTACAAGACGAGGTCAGTTGGTGTTACAGGTGAGCTGTAGTACCTGGATGTTCCACCAGGGGGAGCCTCTGCCTGGTCACTCAGGTGGAGGCTGAGGTCTGTCCACCTGTCCAGGTGGGCCGGACTCCAGCGGGGTGTAGGTGACGGATGGATGTGGTTGTTGTGGTTGAAGCCCCTCTGAGCATCAGGCTCTGAGGAGCTGCCTTGCTTGACACTGACTTCCTGTTTCGTTCTGTGAGCAGAACCGCGGCGTGTACATGTTTCGGATCGACAACGACTACGTGATCGACGCCACCATCACTGGAGGACCTGCCAGGTGAGACCGGTTCAGACCGTTTCGGGCCGCTCTGCAGGTTTGTGTTGGTCCACAGATCCGCCGCTCACCTGTGAATGACACGGCTGTGTGTGATTGGCAGGTACATCAACCACTCGTGTGCTCCCAACTGCATCACCGAGGTGGTGACGGTGGAGAAGGAGAACAAGATCATCATCAGCTCCTGCAGACGCATCCAGAGAGGAGAAGAGGTACCTTCATCGATAGGCCGCTGATATATCGATACATCAATGATCAATAGCCCACTGATCAATTCTCCTGCTGTCTCCCTGCAGCTGAGCTACGACTACAAGTTCGACCTGGAGGACGACCAACATAAGATCCCCTGTCACTGTGGAGCTGTGAACTGCCGCAAATGGATGAACTGAACGCACACACACTCAGAAACACACACACAGAAACACACACACACTCTGGCAGCTCTCTCTCTCTCTCTCCTGTTGAATGAAGCCGGGTGTCGCTCGCCCTCCCGGGGGCGGAGCTCAGCTTCACCTGATCAGACATCTTGATTGATAATGAAACTGACCGAATTGATCGCAGTCGGATTAATAATAATGAGGATGATGATGGGATGATTGACAGGTGAGGGGGCGGGGTTATATATACATATATATATGGATGGGTGGGGCCAGACACGTTGCGTCTCAGAGGGGGGTGAATGATTGGCAGGCGAGGGGCGGGGCTAAGAGGCTGGTCCTCTGAATTCACTGAGGAGCTCCGTTCATCGAAAACGACAAAAACACACAAACCCGCCGGACTCGCTGAGCGGCCCCTCCCCCGCGTTTGTTCATTTCCTGTAAAATAAGAGATTTTGTTCTTTTTGTATTTATTACCGAATGAAGCTATTTTCTAAAGCCGCGGTGAGTTCGAGGTCCGGAATGGCAGCGTGTAAATACCTGTACCATAAAAGAGAAGCTCACCTGGCTGTCCTCATTCAACCTGTCCAAGGTTGTGTTGCTGCCCGGCACCGGAGACAGCCGCTCCGATTGGACGGCCCTCCGATTGGACGGCCCTCCGATTGGACGGCCCCCCCAATGGAACGCCCCTCCGATTGGACGGCCCCTCTGATTAGACGGCGCCTCCTTCGCCGTCACTTTGTGTTTGTGGAGCTCAGAGTCCTGCTGCCGTGTACATAGGAGGTTTTACGAGGACTGTGCTTGTACAGACAGAAGCCTTTTTGTTTTCTATTGTTGGACGTACAGTGTGATGAAGATGATAATGATGAAGATGTCTTTTGTTTTTGGGACATATGGTGAATCTGATTTAGAATCATTTACAGAAAATAAAATATTTTACATGTTGCTTGTTGCCGTGTGTGTTTGATGTCGACACCAGGACGTCCCGCTCGCTGAAGCTGCTGCAGCTTTGAAACTTGTTTCATTTAGTTTCATCCTGTAAAAATCACAAAACCATCGACGTGGTGGACGGAAGAGCTGCTGCATCAGACTGGGAGGAACAAAGTCCAGAAATGGTCTAGTCATGCAAGAATATGATTAAAATGTCAGAAACGGGTCCAGAAATGATTCAGAAAATATCAAAAAAATCCATGAAAAACATGAAAATATATCAAATGTCTGAAATAACAGTAACTATTGTAAAACTATGTGTTCATTGGAAACCACTGATTTAACGTGAACCTGCTGATTACTGATTATAATCCGTCACGTTGTTGGTTTTTATTTTCTGTAATTTTATGTATAAATGTGCAAAGTAGGCATTATCCGGTAGTAGTGTTCTATTCTGCATCAGCTTCCAGAATAGAAATGTGAACGCTGCAAGTCACTGTTTAACTTTTTAGAGGCAGGAATGTGGACCAGAACAAAGCTGGAAGGTTTGGTGGACGGAAGAGAGAGGTTTCAGACTGGGAGGGAAAAAGTCCAAACATATAAAATATATGAATAAAAATCCTCTAAATGTCAGGAAACTTTCCAGAAATCCCAAAAAAATATCAACAAATATTAGTAGAGTTCCTCAAAATGCCTTAAAAAACATCTGAATTAGATTTTTCTAAAGAGTAAAACATTAAAGATGTGTTTTTAACTATCAGATATTAAAATGATATTTCCAACTGATTATTGAATTATTGACAATAAGACAATAATTTTTAAGTTCTACGGGTTTCTAGAATTTCTCATAAAATATCTCAATGAGGGCTGCAGGGTGGCGCAGTTGGTTAGCACTATTGTCTCGCAGCAAGAAGGTTGCCAGTTCGCGTCCCGGTGGGGGCACCGGAATCTTTCTGCGTGGAGTCTCCATGTTCTCCCCGTGCAGCGTGGGTTCTCTCCGGGTTCTCCGGCTTCCTCCCACAGTCCAGAAACATGTTGAGGTTAATTGGTGATTGTAAATTGTCCGTAGGTGTGAATGTGAGTGTGCTTGGTTGTCTGTCTCTAAGTGTAGCCCTGTGATAGACTGGTTACCTGTCCAGGTGAACCTGCCTTCACCCTGAGTCAGCTGGGATAGACTCCGCCCCCCATGACCCTGGTGAGGATCAAGGTGGAGAGATGATGGATGGATGGATGGATATCTCAATGAGCCATAATCTCATATTTAGCAAAACTTCCAGAACAGAAACATGAACTTAGGATAAATCAGCTTCAAAATATGTTTCATTTTGTCAATGACTTTTACAGATTTTTGATTTGAATTTTGAAAAAAGATATTACAAAATACTGTCAACAGCCAGAAAAAACAAATGAATTTTCTGCAAGTTGTAAGAATTGTCAGGGACACCAATGAGGACGGGAGCGCATCGTCAGGGGACGCTGATGAGGACAGGAGTGCATGCCTTCCTCCCAACGTTCAAGTGGCGACTGGTGAAGCCGCAGCTGCTGCCTTGTTGCTCTGGACAGCAGGTGGCGCTGCTGCATCATTTGATTTTCAGTCCATTCATCCATTTTCTTCTGCTTATCTGGGGTCGGGTCACAGAGGCAGCAGGCAGAGTAAGTCATTCCAGACTTCCCTCCCCCCGAGGTCTTCCTAGGGGATCCTGAGACATTCCCAGGCCAGCTGAGAGATATAATCACTCCAGCGGGTTCTGGGTCTGTCCCGGGATCTCCTCCCAGGTGGACATGTTTGGAAGACCTCGAGGGGAAGCCTCCCTGGGGGCATCCGAATCAGATGTCCAAACCACCTCACTTGGCTCCTTTCGACGCAAAGGAGCAGCAACTTTACTCCAAGCTCCTCCCCCTGTCTCTAAGGCTGAGCCCAGCCGCCCTGCAGAGGAAGCTCATTTTGGCCGCTTTTATCTGCGATCTTGTTCTTTTGGTCACGACCCAAAGCTTGTGACCATAGGTGAGGGTTGGGACGTAGATGGACTGGTAAATCCCTCTCTTCACCACACGGTCTGGTACAGTGCCCACATTACTGCTGGTGCCGCACCGAGCCGCCTGTCCACCTCCAACCCCATTTTCCCGCCACTTGTGAACAAGATCCCAAGATACTTAAACTTAAAAGCAACCCCCCCCCCACCCGGAGGTGGCACTCCATCGGCTTGAGGACCATGGCCTCAGACTTGGAGGTACTGATCTGCATCCCGCTTCACAATCGGCTGCAAACCACTCCAGTGCATGCTGAAGGTCATGGTCTGATGAAGCCAACAGTATCACGTCGTCTGCAAAAAGCAGAGACACGATCCTGAGTTCCCCAAACCAGACACCCTCCTCACCCTGGCTGCGCCTTGAGATCCTGTCCAGGAAGACCACAAACAGGATCGTGGACAAGGGGCAGCCCTGGTGGAGTCCAACACCCACTAGGAGCATGTCCGACTTATTGCCGAGAATGTGGACACCTCCTCCACCCACCTCCTCCTCCACCCTCCTCCTCCACCACCACCTCCTCCACACCCTCCTCTTCCACCCTCCTCCACCACCCTCCTCCTCCACCACCTCCTCCTCCACCACCTCCTCCTCCACCCTCCTCCACCACCCTCCTCCTCCACCCTCCTCCAACACCTTCTCCACCAACCTCCCCAGGTCGGTAGCTGGACTCTCCTCCTCTGTGGTTCTGGTGGTGGAACCAGTTACCAAACTGGTCCACCTGCTGACTCCCTCTCAGTCTGTAAGAACAGACTGAAGAGCAGCTCTTCACTCAACACCTCTGCACCTGACAGGCTGAAAACAAACAAACAAACAAACAAACAAACAAACAAACCCTCCTGTTACCTCCCTACAGCCTGCTAGTGGCACCAGCGCCGTTACACTGGACCTGTTCTGTGTCCCTCATCCAGGTTGTCTTCTCCTGACCAGATCCTTGCTGGTGTTGGATCTGCTCTCAGATGGACGCTGCTCTGGATAAAAGCTGCTGATGAAACTGTAGAATTGTAGTTTAGTCTTCAGTTTGTGTTGGTGAGTAGAGGACCTGTGTTAGCGTCAACTACAGGGATCAGTGTCCTGCAGCAGAAACCATCAACTCTGGAGCCACTGGGATGTTCAGTGTGGAGCAGCAGCTGTGTTCATCTCTATGAATGTTCCTGGATGGAGCTCTGAGGACGGTGGTTGTAAACACGGTGAGTCCAAGTGATGGACGGTGAGCAGGAGCTGTGAGTTTGTGATGTGATGCAGGCGTCAGTGGAACTCTGGTGTTCAGTGTCTGGTTCATGAGTTACCAACAGGAACACAAAGTCCAGGTGAACATCAGTCCTGATCTGATGTGTTTGTTAGAGGGGAGGAGCAGCTCTGCTCAGGTGATCCAGGTACAGAGATCAGACTCCATCTGACAGTCGACAGAGGAAGAAAACAAGGTGAGTGTTGGTCCAACATTCTTCTTCTTCTTCTGTCAGAGTCTCTCAGTCAGCTGTCTGTCTGTGGACTGGAGCAGAACATCAGGTTCTGCTCATTCAGGAGGTGGACTGTTGACTGGTTCTGGTCCACTCTGACTCTGGGTTTTATTTCCTCTCCTGAAACGTTGAACTGTGACTCTTCACAGGTTTGTTTGTCCTGATTCTTGTGCTGTGAGTCAAACTCAGTGTTGCTGGTTTAACTCTCACACTGAGTGAAGAAGATGGAGGAAGAGGAGGACGGA
>NW_007578793.1:345773-349834 GCF_000690725.1 Stegastes partitus
TTGATCAGCCTCATTGATCAGCCTCAGTGATCAGCCTCATTGATCAGCCTCATTGATCAGCCTCATTGATCAGCCTCATTGATCAGCCTCATTGATCGGCCTCATTGATCAGCCTCATTGATCAGCCTCATTGATCAGAGTTCATATGTTGCACAGAGGACCTGAAGGACAGCAGCTGCCATAAATCTGTCATATATGAATATTATCGTCCACTTTGACTGAGTGAGATTATTGATCAGCATCAGTCCTGATCATAAATACCAAACGTTCATTCATGTCCAGGATTTTAACCCTTTCAATGACAGTTTGCTTCCATCAGGCCACTGAGGTTTTAATGAACTACATAGAAGTGGATTATTTCCATGTGCTATGAGCTGAGAGGATGCTATTGATCATCACAGTCTGAGACCTGTCAGTTAGCAGCAGCACCAATGTGTCTGAAACGGTGTCAGATCAAGAATGTGACGTGTTAACGTCCATGTAAAACGTTCTCTGAGTTTTTACCTTTAATTACTGCAGAAGAAACTAAACCACAGGATCAGTCTGAGCTGGTGCTTCATCTGTCTTTTATATGCAGCATTTATTCATTTCACAGTTTGAACTTTTCAAACTGTCAGAAAACTTCCCGTCATCTTAATTCCTACTTTGTGTCAGAGAGCTGATAAACAGCGACGTCTCACTCCTCCAGGATTCCTCTTTCTCCTGATCAGAGTCACAGTTAAAGCTTCTTCTACAGCTCTGAGCTCAGACAGATCTGATGGTCGCTTCACTTTCAGCTCGATTCCTCCGCTTGATTCTGAGACGTCTAAAATAAAACCAGTGAAGGACTGAAAGAACGATTTACTTTGTCAGTTTCCTGATTCAGTGGATTGTAAAGCAGCTCACAGGTTCAAACTGTCTGTGATTATAGAAGCAGGAATCCTGCTGATCTGTTGTTGGTCGAAAGAATGAACCAGTTCCAGCTGCTGCTTCAGTCATGCTCAGTGGTTTCTACGGGACTCTTCTTACTGTTCGTCTTTGATCTTTACAGAGAAGAAACACCTCGAGAAGTCCTTCATCAGATTTTGGAGGATTTAGCAGAAGAGGAGTTCAAAACATTCAAGTGGTTCTTGAATCAGGAGATCCTAAAACCCTTCAAGGCAATCCCAAAGAGTCGACTGGAGAAGGCAGACAGGACGGACACAGTGGATGAGATGTTTAAGAGCTGCTGCATCTACACCATGAGAGTCGCTGCAAAGGGTTTGGAGAAGATTCCCAGAAACGACCTGGTGCAGAACATCCCAAAAACCATCAAAGAACCTGAAGATAAGTCAGAGAAAGATGATGAATGAGACGTAGCAGAGATATGGAGGACAACACACAGACGTCAGACTGATGAGTGAACATGAGAGATGAGGCACAAGCATCCACAGGACCAAGGAGATCCACAGATAGCATGTAGTGTCACCTGTAAAACCAGGTTGGACTGAATCTGTCAGCGCTTTGGGGAGAACTAAACATGTGACCCACGTAGGGATCACTGGAGAGAACGTGCCGACGTGTTCTGATCAAGTTCTGACCGTCTCCACACACAGGAGACACGTTACTGACCATCAGGACCAATAATCCACACAGAGATCAGCAGCAGCTGGCAGGAGATGATGTTCCACAAAGCATAGTGGTGCTCATCATCTCCCAGAGACTGGAGCCTGGAGCCCAACAACAGCAGAGGGAACGATGTGCACATGATAGCAGTAAAGTCACAGTCAGTTCAGAAAGTGCAGGAAAGCTGCCAGAGTTTTCCCAAACACACTTTGTCCATAAACACAGTGCAGCTGGTGTCCTGCAGTGACTGAGAATCAGAGTTTTAGTGAGTGTTGAGTCCACAGACCGAAGCGTTCGTAGCTGTGAGCTCTGAGTTCGTTTCCTCTGAGGATCCACAGAGTCTCTATCAGGACAGAGTGCTGTGGACAACTGTAGAAAACAACCAGAGACAGCTGATGTAACACAAACTTAGATCAAAGAAAACAGCCAAGACCTTGTGGCTGCTGTTTTCTGTAACTACAGACACAGGAAGGTTCAGTCCTCCATGTCCTACCAGACGAAGCCAGATCTTTAAAACCAACAGATTCACAGCAACCGTCCGTCCTCCAGCGAGCAAACTGAACGCTGTCCGGTGTGACTCAACATTTTCGTTGGTCAGCGGTGCTCCTGACGCTCAGCAGGTCTGTCTGTGTCTGTCCAGGGAGATAAAGTCACTCAGTTTCAGGTAAACCGGACTCAGAACGCCTTGTTTCACTCTGTTCAAGCTCATGTTTGGTCTCACACGTCTGAGTGGAGACTAGAAGCTTCTCTGTGCACAGCTGCTGATGCATGTGAGGCATTTAGGGAACATCAGTAAAGTGTAGCCTCAGAAAACAACCTGGGTTATTGTGTCCCTCCTCTAAACTGAGTCTCTGGAGGCCCGTGGTCACGCTGTCCCTCCCAGCAGCACCGTCAGTTCTGTGAAGCCTGGAACCACTGAGATGTGATCCAACAGCAACATTTACGACACAGACTGCAGCCAAAGTGTGTCTGGAACAGAGCTGCTGCTGTCGGAGCATCCACGCTCTGGATTTAAACAGCACAAAGTCTCCCAGACCGCGGTCCAGAGCTGTGACGGGTGCAGCTCCATCCCTGCAGAGTTTCAGCAGCAGGCAGCCACAAACCCAATCAGGGAACAGTGACGAGGAAACAGCCAGAGCTGTGGAGGAGGTTCACAGCAGACCTCCCACAGACAGACTTACAGAGTGGACACACAGCACCGGACATGTTGGTCTTCCATGCTTCACCTGGTCCACCCTCCAGGTGTCCTCAGGTGTTCAGTCCTCTCTGCCACACCCACCTCACCTGCTCCCAGCATCCCAACCAGCTCACCTGTTCCTCTCTCCTCATTCCTCCTGTAAACTCTTCACCAGCCTTGGTTGGTCTCACCTGTTCTGTGACTTCCTGTTCTGACCGCTTGGCTGTTTCTGGACTCTCTGGTTCTGGTTGCTGGTCTACCTGCCCACCTGCCGTACTGCCAGTAAAACACTGGAAAGCTGTTTCTGTCTGGTCTCAGGGATTGTTTGGATCCTCCTCCTGCTTTCCTGACCTCCTTGTGGCAACATTCTGGTTGCTGTTGAATATCAGTGGATGATTGGTCCATGAAACCTTCTACCCAGTCAGGACGGGACAGTCCCATGGTCTGAACAGGAACCACTGAGATCAGAAAATGTCTCATTCATTGTTGTACAGAATCTTCTCACTGGTGTCATTTGTTTTTCATTCAGAGATTCTCACTGAGTGTCGAGACAACCTGAAGTCTGCTCTGAAGGAGAAGTTCCAGTTGATGTTTGAGGACAAACCCTCCTGGATGAGGTCTACACAGAGCTGTACATCACAGAGGGACGGACTGCAGAGGTCAATGAGGAACATGAGGTCAGACAGATTGAAGCAGCATCCAGGAGAGCAGCCAGAGCAGAAACAAGCATCAAACCAGAAGACATCTTCAGAGGCTCAGCAGGAGGTGATGAAGCAACCAGAACAGTGATGACAAAGGGAGTGGCTGGCATCGGGAAAACAGTGTTAACACAGAAGTTCACTCTGGACTGGGCTGAAGACAGAACCAACCAGGACATCCACTTCCTGTTTCCACTGACCTTCAGAGAGCTGAATGTGCTGAAAGAGAGAAAGTTCAGTTTGGTGGAACTTGTTCATCACTTCTTCAGAGAAACCAAAGCAGCAGGAATGTGCAGCTTTCAACGCTTCCAGGTTGTGTTCATCTTAGACGGTCTGGACGAGTGTCGCCTTCCTCTGGACTTCCACAACAACGAGGTCCTGACTGATGTGACAGAGTCCACCTCACTGGACCTTCTGCTGACAAACCTGATGAGGGGGAATCTGCTTCCTTCTGCTCGCCTCTGGATAACCACACGACCTGCAGCAGCCAATCAGATCCCTCCTGACTGTGTGGACAAGATGACGGAGGTCAGAGGGTTCAGCGACCCCCAGAAGGAGGAGTACTTCAGGAAGAGGTCCAGAGATGAGCAGCAGGCCAGCAG
>NW_007578794.1:0-2687 GCF_000690725.1 Stegastes partitus
GGTTACCATGGAGACCTAGCCAGGCAGAGAGAGAGCCCCTGTATGACATTAAAACTCTGATTCCTGCCGTCCGTGTTCCACTGTCTGACTCTTTAAGCTGAAACATGACTTTCATCTCTGATAAAAAACCTTCAGTCCCTGATCAGCTGTTTATTCTGATAATCAGATGATCAGTTTTTAAATAAAATCTACTTTTTCTGGTTTCTTTCCTCCTCCATGAAAGTCAACTGAAGGTCTTTGGACAGATTTTTTATTATTTCTTTTTAGCATTTTCTGACTTTTCAGAGACCAGAAACTCACCGAGTCTTGACCTTCCTCATCAAGTCGTTTCCCTCCTTTGCTGAATCCAGACCTTCTCTGTTCAGCAGCTTCCTGCTTTACTGTTCTGTTGTTCTTTACTGTTTTGAGAATGTCTTTTGATAGAAGGTCCTTCTGTTGTTTTACATTTCAGCTAATCAGTGTGACGACATTAAAGCCTCTGATTCTAACTGTGAGGATCAGAACCAAACAGACAAACCCATCAGTTTTCATCCTTTATTGCTGAACAGGTCCGATCAGCTGACGGTGGAAAACAAACACCCTGAACTCGTCCAGCTGCTCGTGTCATGAAGGAGAGTCTTAAAGGAGCAGTTCCACATGTAGAGCTCAGCTGGCTGTGCACATCTGAGATGATCTGATCTGTCACACATCAAACAACCAACAGATCAGTTATCAGACTGATCCAGACACTCCAGCAATCACTTACATTCATCTGACTGGATGTTGTTGAACTGAGAAATGAGCAGACGACACTTTAACCCTCCAAACATGTTTCTGTGCTACATCAAGTCCTGCAGCTCTGTGGAACCAGAACATGATGGAGGAGAGAGAACTCAGAGACGTCTTTTTGTGCCGGACTCAGAACCAGGAGACCAGAGAGAAGGTTGAATTTCTTTGATGATATATTTTAGAAAAGCGTGAACTCCTGGATCCAACATGTTCCAGATGTTAAACCCTGAAGCTCACATGGTCTCCTCGTCCTGCAGATGTTGAACTATCTCCATGTATCTCCACCAACTGGCTCCTCTGGTCTCTGGTTCTGATCCGTGCTGCATCCATTCATTGATCCAGTAGGATGGATTCTCCTTCAGTCTCTCTGAGGAAACTCTCTGAATGTTTCCTGTTGGTCAGAGCTGGGTCCGATCAGAACCAGGTGGAGGAAGGTTCTGTTCTACAGGATCAGAACCAGGTGGAGGAAGGTTCTGGTTCTAAATTCAGTCTGGTTACAGCAGATGATTTATTGTGGTGAATTTTTAAATGAGGCATGAAGAACAAAGAGTTTTATCACAGTTTTAAGCAGCGGTTTGGTTCATTGGTGATGAAAGCTGCTCGTGTGAGGACTGAGGCATCATCTGGACGCTGATAAAGGAAACTGTTGAAGTCTGAGGCCTCGGAGGCTGAAAACTGTTTTTCTCAAAGCAGGTTCTAACTTTGACTTCACAAACACGACTTTTAAAACATCTGACTTTAGTTGCAGCTTCTCAGCTCAGAAATGCTCAGTCTTTCTAGAATGTTGTCGCTGCAAATGCTTTACTTTTACATGAGACAAGTAAAATAGATCGATTCTAATGAAACCTGTCGTCCACAGACCATCCTCTCTGATTGTACAGCTTCCTGTTGATAAATAGTGTTTGAAGTTTCTTTTAAAGGGAAACCCAGCGGTGCGTTCAGGGGTTTGGAGGGATAAACTGCCGTCAGACATTCAGGTTGACCTGAACACTCAACCACAGCTGGTTAGCTTAGCTTAGCATAATGGAGGCAGCTAGCAGAGGCTAGCAGCTGAGTGTGAGATTGTGACACCTCAATGTTGACCTGCTCCTTTAAGATGGTTGAATCCTGAGCTGCAGTTTGCAGCGTGGCAGTGGGGGGCGCTACGCTAACAACAGCATGAAGCTTTGTGATTGGCTGAAAGGTGCAAATAAAAGTGATGAGCTGAATTTAACCTCTGAAATATTCAGTTTCAGTGATTGGCTCAAAATTGCTTCGCGGAATATTTCATTGTGAGTTCCACATAGAAACGGAACAGGGACGGTGAGGTGCATGCTGGGAGTTGGTGTTACCTGATGACATCACAGCCTCAGCTCTCTGTGGCTCCAGTTACCACGGAGACGCAGCAGAGGCACTGTTAATGGGGAAACAGGAAAACAACAGGCAGCGTCTCCTGAGTTTATGATGGCGTCTCCACGGCAACAGACACACAAACATCCACAAACACACTTCAGGCTTACAGGCTGAGACACTACAGGTTCAGAACTTCATGTAGAAAACAGGAGTCCCCTTTGGCCTCCACCTGAGAATCCACAGATACCCCTTTTCCACCGAGTCGAGTTCAGAACCAGAGCCTGACTCAGCACCAGTTCTTTGTGTTTCCACCGCCTAAGCACCGGCTCCAGGTTCTCAGAACTGGAGCTTAGCAAGAACCAACTCTTTGCTGGTCCAGAGCTAAGCACCAGTACATCAGGGGCTGGGGGCGGGGCTATCGGGACCACCGAGACCGATGGATGGGACACACAAGAGGTGATTTGTGTCGTTTTTCACCAGGACGTCTCTGGTCCGATCACAGACGTACTGAATGAGTCCAGGGACACACAGAAGTTCTGCACAAACTGTTGCACTGAAGTCCGGTCCAACTGTGTCCCAGCAGCAGC
>NW_007578794.1:3222-4635 GCF_000690725.1 Stegastes partitus
AAGGGCGGGGCGGCTCGCTGCGAAGACGTGGAGGCGTTGCCGCCAGCTGAGGAGCCCAGCTTGGCCAGCGCCACCGGGATCTCCTCCAGAGACTCTGCAGAGTCTGAGTGGTACTCGGCGGGGGGGGCGGCAGCCTGGACAGGGCCGGTGGCGGCCAGCGGCGGCAGCGACGCTCTCAGAGGGAATGCTGGGAAAGGCAGGCGCTGACTCAGAGACCCGGAGGACACAGTGCTGGGTTCTGCTGAGGACAACAGGAGGTCAAACGGCAGATGTGACTTCATGTTCTTAACCGATAACAGCATCATCAATCAATAGTCAGTTAATCAATCACACAAACTGAGTCCAGGAGACGCTGGAACATCTGCTGATCATGATGTTTCAGAAAACAGACATCAGGATTTAAAAACATCAAACTGCTGAGCTCTGGTTGGAGGTCCTGAACCTCCTCAGAGTCTCTGTCATGGTCCTGTTACTGATAAACTCCCACAATGCTCTCTGCTGCCACCAGGAGCTGTAGTCTGAGTGAGACCTGGTCTGGATCAGGACCTGGTCCAGGTTTCACTGTGTGCACCACTGGACTCAGCACTGATCTACTGCAGCTCCAACCTGAGGTCAGCCGAGCCTTTATCAGGACATTTTGCTGTGTCATCATGTTCCAGGCCTGGAGCTGGTCTCCAGGTCCTCCAGTGTTCCTGTGAACGCTGGCCGTGCAGGAACCAGGGCGGGGCTGAAATAAAGACCGTCTACTGGTCTGGACTCTGTGAAAGGCTCACGTAGAAACTCCAGAACCAGATGTGCTCCAGAGCTCTGTTTACACAGAACCTGACATCAACAAATCCTGAGGACAGTCTGACAGCAACCTGCACAGGAACACACAGGACAGGTGAGTGCGTACCTGTGGGCGGGGCTGCAGGCGGGCAGCGCTCTCGGCTCACCTCTGCTGGGACTTTACGAACCTTCTTCTTCTTCTGCAGCGGAGCAGAAACAGACTCAGCACACAACTTTATTTAAACACCAGCAGACAAACTTACACTGTGTACACAAGTGTGTGTCTGTGTGTGTGTTTCCCTGTGTGTGTGTTTACCTGTGTGTGTCTGTGTGTGTGTGCTGCTGCTTTCGTCTCTGTAGAGTTGGTGGGCGGAGCGTCTTCCTCCATGACAGAACTGGACGCATTCCTCACTCTGCCATTAGCCAGGAACCTGACACACACACACACACACACACACACACACACACACACACACACACAGTCCAAAATGAGGCCGTCTGATTGGCCGACTCAGGACAGGTGCTTTGCCATTTGACGTGGAACCTGACAGACTCTGAAGGTATCACAGAGCAGTTCCACCTATGAACACCAGGGGTCCCTAAAAACTGACCAGGAACACACACACACACACACACACACACACA
>NW_007578794.1:5555-10806 GCF_000690725.1 Stegastes partitus
CACACACACACACACTTTGCTTCCTGCCAGAGAATGTCTTTGCTCTCTCTGTTGTGGTAACAGAAGGCGTATCTATGGCGACGGCCTGGCTGACTTATGAAATGACTGTTTGCTGAGACGTGTCAGGACCCGGTCAGCCCGAGCAGCCAATCAGACACCAGAACCAGAACACTCACTCTGCCTCCCTGTGCGCGGCCACAGCGGTCGGCTCCTCCACGTCCAGCTGAGGGTTGGTGTAGCCCAGAGTTCCTGAGTAGCTCACATCCTGCAGGAGGCAGCACAGGACACGCTCACAACCAGAACTGAGCCCACCTGGGACCAGAACCAACATGGCTGCCCCTCTTACCTTCAGGACTGAAGCAGCTGCTGTCTCCTTCACTGATCCTGGTTTCCTGGAGTCTCTGCTGTCCAGACGGTGGCGCTGTCGCACAATGTACTCATAGGTACTGAGTCTGTTCCACACTGGACACACACACATGCAGCAGGGAAACATCTCTGAGCAGCTGACAGCAGTCATGGTGCTGCTGTCTCCAAACAGGTGTGACTCAGGGAGGTGTGTACTAAAGTGTGGCTGCTGGACAGGTGTGTTGTGTCTTACTCAGGTAGATGTGGAAGCAGAGCAGGTGGCAGAGCAGCCCAGAGGACAGCAGAGACAGAGCGACGGTGACGGCAGCCAGGACGGGGATGACTGCTGCAGCCGATCGGAGCGGAGCCACAGGTAGGAAGACGAACCACACACCTGTCTCATTCCTCACTGTGGACACACACACACACACACACACACACACACACACACACCTGTCTCATTCCTCACAACACAGCAGCTGAACAGCGCCAGGCATGAACCGACTGACGGAACCATGGAGGAAGTAGAAGTACTACTCCCCCCACGGTAGAGCAGACGTTACCTGTGCAGGTGACAGTGAAACCACAGCAGCTGCATCATCATCAGTCACTCACAGGTCCGACCACTTCAAACTTCACTCACACTCTCAGAACAAGTCTGTCTGTAGCAGTCTGGAGCCCTGCTGCAGGACAAGCTGATCCTCTGCAGCTGGTCCAGGTGTATGGAACCAAGTCTTGGATTCCAGGGCCCTGCACTACGAAGCCGGACCAACAGACCAGGATATGTTTCAGGGGTCCCGCTTGACTAACCCTAACAGCCCACTCAGGGTAACCGGTCCTACGACGGTGGTCATCAACTCATTAAGTCGACCCAGGGTTGTCTGATCTGATCTGAGCGCGTGCACTTAAAATGGGCGGAGTTATGGGCCTCTGACCAATCAGGACTACGGCCCAGTCTGGCTGCAGAGCGGCTCACTTTACCGCCGAGGAGCAGAACATCATCTGGACCAGATATGAAGAACATAAAACCATGATAGGAGCAGAAAGAGAGCAGAGCAGGAAGGAATGGTGGCAGGAAGCTGCTGCCTGTGTGGACGATCAGCTCATTAGTTTATCATAAAACCTGATCACTGCTCATCATGAAGGCTCGTATCAGACAAGCAGCACATCTCAGGACTCCTTTAGCTCCTGTGCTGCCTGATGGACAGACTCGTGGTCTATCTGACATGTTCTACCTCCAGCTGCAGCCCTGGAGGTGTAGAAAGGACGTGGGAGCAGATGGAGAACCAACAGAACCATGATCCAAAGCGGTGCAGCTCATTAACGTGTCCTACAGATACGAGCTTTAATGCTGAAGTCAGTTTGCTGCTGTGGCTGATGTTGATGGAAATAAATATGAAGCAGCTTTGACACTGTCTGTAGCCAGCAGGAGACACATGAACTAAGGCAGACAGGAGCTCATAGAGATCCTGGTCAGGGGGCACTAAGGGGTTCTGCTGGTCCTGAAAACCCCTCACAGTCCTCAGTGGTCCCTCACAGTCCAGCTCCGATGTGTAGCGGCTCTTCTATAGATGCTGATGAAGCCATGTTGGTGAGAGCTGCTTCGTTTTCTGTCCTTCTGAAGGTTTACGGCAGAGAACTGGTTTCCAGTGGAGGTGTTTTATACCACTGGTCTCAACCTCCAGCAGAACCTGCTAGGTTACCATGGTGATGGACCCGGTAAGAAGAGAACCACCGTCGTAGGACTGAAGACCCAGGATTTACCCTGAAGCTACCTGCTTCGTAGTACGGGACCCAGGTGTTGGATTCCAGGTGTTTCTTACCCAGGAAGTGCTTGTCAGTGCGCAGTTTGGACGGGTCCATGAAAAACTCAATGAAGACGTAGGAGGAGACGACCAGAACCAGACAGACGCCGAGCAGAGCCGAGACCACACTGTGGAGGAACAACCTGAGAACACAGGGCACAGAATACTGCATAAAGTAATACACACAATACTGTATACAGTACTGTATATAGTACTGTAAATAGTGCAGCTGAGCACTGACTGATACATTATCTCTGACTGGGGTTCAGGTTCTATTGATCCAGCTAACACAGAGTAATCCTGGCTTTGTTAAACCTGACTCAGGTGTGTTGTCATACTGACTTTGTACATGTCAGCCAGTATTACACTCACTTGTAGTTCCTGCTGCCCACGCAGTTGTTGAGCCAGCGGCAGTGATGGTCGAAGTTGGCCACACATTTGTTACAGGCGCTGCAGTGCTTCGACTTCGGTCCTCTGAAACAGCCAATCACCGATCAATAACTGACATCACCCGTACCTTCATCCAATCATAACCTCACAGTTATAAACAAGCGCTTCAGGAAATAAAGGCTGAACGCTGAACTTTGTGAAGACGTATTAATGTTTGTTGTTTGTGCTCAGCGGAACCCAGAACAGCTGTGGCCACTGATGCTGGTCTCAACTACACCTCCCAGGGTGCATTTCAGCATCAATCAGCCAATCACAGGGCTTCGCATTCTGCTGCTTCTGTGTTCAGGAGAAGCAGGAACTTTCACATGTTCAACACCGAATGAAACACTCAGAGCGTTTCATTATCTGTCAGAGAACAGGAATACAGCTGCAGATGAAGGCTCCATCAGGACGACCGGGAGCCTGACCTCAGCCTCTTCTGACTCCTCACAGCCTCCATTTGGTGCTGCCTGCTGCTGAAACCATTGTTCCCTAAACACCTCACAGTCACCAGGTAATACTGTATTTTCCAGATGTTCCCTAAACGCCTCACAGTCACCAGTAGGTTCACCTTCACAGCAGCAGAAGATGCTCCATGAGGTACAGACATCCCTGAAGGAAACTAAACTAAACAGAGCCTCTCTGGAGCTCTGAACTGTCTTCTGGTTTGCAGTGATGGACATCAGAGACGATCATCTCCTCCCTGAATCTGACTGGATGAGTTCAGACTCAGTGCTGAAGGTCTCTGAGTCCTGCTCCTCCTTCATGACTCTTCATGTTGAGTCAGTCAGACAGAAATCAGGAACTGTTGAACTTTCTCAGATTTAGCTATTTGGTACACAAAACTATGTTCTGATAAATGTTTTGGCTGAATTTGGAGAAGCCATGAAATGTGGTGACTCAGAATGACTGATGGGATCCAGCAGGACACAGTTTAGTTATTGGGGCGCAGAAAGTTCCTGTCAGTGTCTATCCATGGATGGATCCATGTTTCTACTGAAACCAACTGCTGAGGCTCTAACATCAGTAGAACCTGGTGTGGTGAAGTTGGACCAGAGAAAGTTCTGCTTTTACATGTTTAGACTAAATGTGGATCATTGGTAGGAACCACATCTGTACATGTGTGTGTCTGCAGAGACAGGTTGTCGTCCGGAGACGTCCTGCAGCGGCCTTTAGTGAGGAATCGGCCGTTCAGGTGAACACACCTGGATGTTCTCTGCAATCGGTTATCTGGGATGCATCAATCAAACATCACAACATCTGGCCAAGTACGAGCCGTGTGGTTACAGGAAGAAGAAGAATGACTCACACGTCCACCTGGCACAGGTAGCAGTGGCAGTTCTCGATGACGTGAGCGTGCTTGGAGCGGTCGAACACGGGAACCGGGCCGCGCTCGCTCTTGGTTCTGACGTTGTGGTCGGCCGGGTCGACGGACACGGCCATGACATGGACACACAGGTGACAGACGAACATGACGCCGGTACACTGGCGCTCAGCTCAGGACTAACCACAAACATCTGATCAATAACCGATCGATGACATGGACCAGCTGAGCCATGGTTCTGAGCTTTCTAACACTAAAGAGGAGACTCACAGCACCATGTCTGGAGCATCTCCAGGAGATAAGCAGTTGTTAGCTGATAGTGTCTGAGTCTTTAACCCTCTGAACCCTGAAACCTGCATGTTGGAAAAATATCAGATGTTACTTTTTAAAAAATCACCAAAATGACACAATTGATCCTTTAGAAACTAAAAGCAGAAACAATTGTCACCTTGTCACTGTAAGATCTCATTTTTCTGCATGTCTCAGTTAAAAATTCTACAAAACTTCACCAGTTGTGGTAAACACATTCTGTCCAAACATCTGAGCTCCTGGACGTAACCGTGAGGTCACGACTCACTCAGCTGGGACAGGTGAGAGGAGATGACGACAGAAACCAGGTGAAACAGTCAAACAGCGTACATTCTGTAGAATAAATAACCAAAGACACTCCTCTCTGCTCTCCATCGCTCTAACTCTGCTGACACAAGACATCTCTTGGGTTCTCTCTCCTCCTTCATGTGGTTCTGGTTCCACAGAGCTGCAGGACTTTACACTAAAACATGAACCACAGTGAGTTAAGACGAGCCAGAACCTGCTGCTGTGGGTCCAGAGGGTGAATACTGAAGAAGAAAAGCCAGACTACAGTAACGGTGACCTGCTCACACCTGGGTTCTACCTGCTACTATAGTGGCTCTACTTTGGGGTCGGCGGAAGGATACGATGTAGCCTGCAGGGATCCAGTGCGGCGGCAGCAGCGGCACGAACACGCCGAAGCCGGTGACGGCAAAGTAGACGTAGAGCAGCCAGGCGAGCAGCTGGAAGGGGTGAGGAGGCCACGACCAGCCGTTAGTCCGCGAGCACAGCGGCACGTCGGCCCGCCGCGACCCGTCGGCCCGCCAGTCCTCGCCCACCGGCGCCGTGCGGTTCGGATTCCTACTGCACACGTCCATCCTGAACAGGAACGAGAACCAGAACCTGCTCAGCTCTCAGCACAAAATAATCCTGACCAACAACCAAGAACAGACACACATCTGCAACATCACACCCACAGACCACAGCATCACACCTACAGACCACAACATCACACATACAGACCACAGCATCACACCCACAGACCACAGCATCACAC
>NW_007578794.1:12286-13900 GCF_000690725.1 Stegastes partitus
TACAGACCACAGCATCACACATACAGACCACAGCATCACACCTATAGACCACATCTGTTTGTTCTTTCAACAGTAAATAACAATAAAACTGTTGTTCAATTAGTTGTTGACTATTAATCACCAGATATATTAATAACCGATGAATCAGTCTGAGTATTTTCATACAAACAGTTTAATTCTGTGGGTTCAGCTTCTTCAGTGTGAATGTTTTCAGGTTTCTTTCCTCTGTGACACCAAACTGAACGTCTCTGGACTAAACGTTGGAGGAAACTCTGATCCAACAGCTGATTGATTAATGCAGAAAATAATCACAGATCAAGCAACAGGTTAAATAATCATTAATCATTATCTGAAAACATGAGTCGATTAATCATCAGGAGTTGTTTCTGTTACTATGCTTCTTCTGCAGCATCACCTGAGTGCGGGTCAGAACAGAACCATCAATCATCCACTGATCAGAACCTGATAATCAATTCAACATATTGTCTGTCTGAGCTGAAGGTTCTGATCATGTTCTTCATCGGTCCATCTGCTGGTTTGGTCTTACAGTTCAATAGAATAATCGATAGTTGAAACTCAAACTCAGCTGCAACTATCGATTATTTACACTGTGATTGATCAGTGATTATTTTCTGGATCAATCAGCTGTTTGGTCGTGAACCAGAGTTTGGTCCAAAGATGTTCCGTTTGTGTCAAAGAGCACAGAACCAGAAAAGATTCACTGAAGAACTGAACTCCGAGTTCAGCCTGTTTCAATAAACACTCAAACTGGTTCATCGATCATCAGCTGCTGGTTCACCAACAGCTCATTGATCAGTCACTGCAGGTGTTGTGTAGGTTACTGGTGCAGAACTGGTTAGCCGTGTGTTAGCATCAGCTAACGTTCTGTAGAGCCGGTCCTGCTCGGTTCGGCGGTAGCTCACCTGGTTAACGCTGGTTAACGGGTCCCGGGATGCGGCTCGGCCCTCCGGTCCTCCGCACCTCATCTTCTCGCGGAGTCTGGGCTTGTGCGGCGGCTTGGAGCTCTGCCGCGCCCCGGCCCCCGGGAGACTTGCGGGGCTCGACTGGAGAGCAGACACCCACGGATCCGGGGCACAGCGTCCCGGCCCGGCTGTTAGCTCACATCCATCACGGCCGGAGAGCAGAGCGGCGGGCTGCAGGCGGCGGACCGGGCGGTGTTCCGGAGGGTCGCTGGTCCGGATGATTCTCAGATTAGCTCTCCGGTTAGCATGCTAAGCTGCTAACAAGCCGCTGCCATGTAGCCCGGAGCCGCCACACAGCGGAGGCTGGCCGAGCACCGCGGGCCGAACGGCGGCTTTAATTTTTAATATTTGTCGTAGAAGAGGATTTTAAATATTTAACGGCCGCTGTTGGCTCTGGTGCCCGTTAGCCCGTTAGCCGTTAGCTACTGCTCCCTCCGTCACCCAGCCCTGTACGCGGTTTCCCTGGTAACGCTAGAGGTCCGCTGTGATTGGCCAGTGGAACTGACTCCGCCCACCGCTGCAGTGCGCTGAATCCAGCAGGGGGCAGCAGGTGGACGTTAGAACGACCCCTGATGGCTGGAGTTCATCCACTGAGTGAAGGAAGGAACAACAGATGCTGCATCTTTAAAAA
>NW_007578794.1:15433-19511 GCF_000690725.1 Stegastes partitus
CTTGATGGCAGGTGACCTCACTGGTCACTCAAATGAGAACCTTTAAAAACCTGGATATTAACACGCAGCTTCTGCTCTCCTGAAATTACCTTTATGACCCAGGTTGAGTCGTGGTTCTGAGGGTTCTGTCCAGCAGCTCTGCAGGTTCAGATGTGCGTCGACCTTCTCATCAGATCATAACACCATGATCCTCATTAAAGCGTCGGACCTCATTAAAACGCCTTCATTAGTGCAAACAAAGCCTGCGCTGCAGCCCGGACGGACGAGGGCAGCCTGACCTGGACCCGACCCGGACCCGACCCGCAGTACCCTCATCAGCCTGCCAACCAACCAACAGCAGAAGAATCCTGAGTTTATTGGAGCTGCAGGTGATAATTCAACCATTAACCTTCAGTAAATCACGCAGAGACTCTGCTTCTGAAAACTCTTCATCAGAGACAACCAAAGGAGTCAAAGGACAATCAGAACATCAGAACCGGTCCCATCTCACTGTTCACACTGCATTGATGTACACTGTAAAAAATCTGTGAAAAACGATTACACCTGGCAGCAAAGGGACAGAAAAATCCTTCAAACGATAAAAACGATGACACCGAGCCGCAAATATCTGTTTTTAAAAATATGTTTAACTGATTTAAATTCTGTAAAACTTTGTTTTTCTGTATAAAAACTGGCCGATCTCATCCTGTTTGTAGCTGTCTGGGGGTTTTATTGTTAACTTACAGATTTTCTTCTTCTCTGTTTTAGTGTTTTACTGGTAAAAGACGTGCAGATGTCTTTTGTGTCACGTTTGTTCACACTTCAGATCCTCCGACACCTGAACCTTCTGTCCAGGGTTAGGGTTAACCCTAAAGACCAACAAGCCGAACACAGCACCTGACTTCATCTTCGTTTTAAGTGAACTCATATAGAAATTTGAGTTGAAATGATCAATAGAATAGAATAGAATGCTTTTATTGTCATCATACACAAGGTACAGCGAAACTACAAGACATCTCCAAAAGTATAAAAAGACAAATATGAATATCTACATGTATTTACAAAAGGAGCCAGTCGGACGTACGTCCAGTCAGCCAGACGGTAGAATAAATGGTAGGAACACTGTGGATNATCATTAAAAACTCTTAAAAGCGCTGATTCGGTGCTGTGCAGGGGTTTAAAACCGGATTGGAAAACCTCGAGAATATTGTGCTCTTCTAAAAAAGGTACACAAGGTACAACGAAATTAAAAGACAACTCCAGTGGTGCAGAAGTATAAAAGTAAAAGTATAAAAAGACAAATAAGAATATATACATGTATTTACAAAAGGATCCAGTAGGAAGTATGTACAGGTAGCCAAACGGTAGAATAAATATATTGCACTGTTGGGGTAGGAACACTGAGGATATATGAGAAATATAAATAAAAAATTATTATAAGTAATAAAATATATACAAAATACAGTATCATATGTGATCATTAGGTGGCAGCGTGGGGGCGTCCTCTTCCTGGATTACTTCAAACCCAGCCAGACGGTAGAATAAATGGTAGGAACACTGTGGATATATGAGAAATATAAATAATATAAATAAAGAATTATTATAAGTAATAAAATATATAGAAAATACAGTATCATATGTGATCATTAGGTGGCAGCGTGGGGGCGTCCTCTTCCTGGATTACTTCAAACCCAGCAAAGAACTGATGGAGCTCCTCTGCTCGGCTTGTGCTGCTGCTGCTGGTGGCAGCAGTGGAAGCGTTCATGTTGGTGAGGTCACGGGTTCCCCTCCGTCCAGCGGCCCTCGGTCTGCTTGCCGTGTGCTGCCTTAGCCCGCTTGATGCCTCTTTTCAGGCTGGATCTGGCTGCGCTGCACGGTTCCATGTTCCCAGAGTCCAGATCCCTCACTGTTCATCCACTCTTCTTCATTAGGATCCTGGCTGAGCCTCTTCTCCACTCTCACATCATCCATGCACGTTTTAATATAACGGGATTAAGATGATGCAACATTATTAAAATAATAATAACGTTTGCAACTTAAAGGTTCAAGTCAAGTTAAACGTGTTCATGAAGCCCAGAGCTGAACAATCACATGAACAAACCAGAAGACATGAACACAGACTCAAAGACAAATCTGCATCTGAGCACAGCAGAAACAAGCAAATAACAGATAGAACCTGGACTCTGTCTGGACCTCAGCAGGGATTTAATAGTTCCTCCCTGAGCAGGTGAGGTGTTCCAGAGCTCAACTGACTCAACAGCTGAGGAGATCTGAGAGCATCTGAGAACATCGGGTCGGTCGCCCTCAGGGGCTGTGAAGAGCAAGCGACACAAACAACAGAACCCTGAATGTCAAAGTCGACCCGAACACCAACAGCAATGGTTCTTGTTGTAAGTGGCTGGACTCAGTGTTCTGATGGTTCTGAAGCAGCTGGACTCAGTGTTCTGATGGTTCTGAAGCGACTGGACTCAGTGTTCTGATGGTTCTGCTGCAGCTCGTATATGGACAGCTGCAGGTCGGAGGTGTTCTGAAGAACCACCCACCAGGGCTGTGTCTCACTGCATAACGGTGGTGTGCTGAGGTTTCTACATGTATGAGTCCAGCAGAACATTGGTCCAACTGGGTCAGAACCAGCAACACTCAGCTTCTTGTAGGGAAACGTCCAAACCAGGACTCATTCAAACAGCAGCTCCGTAATAAACAGATCGACTCTGAACCTTGAGATGTGAACTGTCGGAGTCGCCTGAAAGCTTCTCCTGAACTAAGGGAACCTTTCCAGGACTCTGTGGTCTTCAGCTGATGTTCTTGTGAAACCTTGAAACCTGGAGAAGTTCAGTGATCAGCTGATTCAGACTTTCATCAAAGATTTCACCACAAACAGCGACGTCTGAAAAAGTCGACTTTATTTCTATCAAAGAATGAACCGAGTGAACATTTTACATCATGTTTTTGTTGATGCTGTTTTTTTTAGTTTTTTATACAAAATTCACAGTTTAAGTGACAATAAAAGAAAAGACGCCATAAATAGTTTGATTTAAAAACCAGAACAAAACGTGGGCTGAGAAACGAACCGAAGCTGAACAGACCTCAGGGACACACTGAGCATGTGCAAGACATCCCGACAACGTTGGAGCACAAACATCCCGACAACGTTGACGCGAGCAGCCACAGTTCCGCTGCTCGGTGAAGAAGCTGGAATAAGGATTCATCAGAGCTGAACATCAAAGCTGCTCCATTTGTTCACTTTCATACTTGAAGTCGTATCAAACAGAAGGAACATGAGCTCAGTGCTTGTGGGGACACGGACAGGTTTTCTTTTAGTTTTTAGTCAACGTTAGAAAAACGTTTTATAGTCGTATGCTGCAGTGAAACTGAATCATGGAGTTTGACAGGAGGAACAGTTTTGACCATAAACATGTGACTTCCTGTTTACTTCTCTTTGTTTAACCTTTAAAATAAAAGTGCAGCATTTTACACCTTTTAATTAATAAAACCAGAGTTTAGTTTTAATTGTTTTTTTCTTTCAGAGAGAAAAAATAGAAAAATGATCACGTTTCTTGAAGTTAATTGAAACTGAACCTCTCAGTTTTCTTGTTTTCTGTGTTTTTGGTGCTGAAACACTGAGAAACAAATAACAACAAGTTATTGTCTGATTTATGAAGGTGAAAAACATCAAAATATAAAAATATGAACCAATATGAAGAGATACTGAGGACTGAGATTAAATGAAACAGAACCTTTAAACCTGCTGCTGGTTCATCATTTACACTTTGTGCTTCGATGTCGGAGGTGAACAGAAGATCAGCTGATCGCACTCGATGAGCACAAGTTCTGTGTTCATGAGTAAAAATGGGTTTTTTGGTTGGTGGTGAGAAAACAAACTGTGCTTCAGTCAGTGGAGTGAAGTCAGTCTTTAACCAGAACATGTTGTTATCTGCAGCACTGGGAGCGCTCGCTTTAGGGCTCCTGACCAACCAGCCGGGTGGAGTTTGTTCCATTTCAGTTCAGCTCAACTAAGATTCAGGTGCTGAAGGTCAAACCGATTTCAGTTCAGATATCAATGATTTCTTAATAATTTAGAAATAATGAGATATAATAA
>NW_007578794.1:19864-30365 GCF_000690725.1 Stegastes partitus
ATCCTGACCGTGAGTTCAGTGAGTTCACCTTAGTCTGTGTGTATGTGTGTATGTATGCATGTGTGTATGTATGTATGTATGCATGTGTGTATGTATGTATGTGTGTATGTATGTGTGTATGTATGTGTGTATGTATGTGTGTATGTATGTGTGTATGTATGTGTGTGTATGTGTCTTTCAGACTTGCTGTTGGAGTTCAGAGGGTTAAAGGAAAGAAAAAGCATTTTCTACTGAACTAAATTTGAAGATTAGAATCAACTCATTTCAACAGAAAATCAGAAATAAACATTTAGTTTGTTAGAACTTTGCTGTTTTGAGTTTTTAACTTCAACTGTGGAACTTTTTAAATGTTATAAGAAGCTGTAAGAAGACGAAGTGTTGTTGATACGCTGACATCACAGAGGACAATCATTGGTGCTGCACCTTCTCTGTGTTTGTATAATGACATCACTGACCAATAGGAGCACAGAGACTATAACCACAGGAAGGAGACGGCTCCGCCCTCCAGTGGCATCACACCTGCTGCTGCAGACGGGGAGCTGTGATTGGTCGAGGACTGAGGTGTCTGAACTCTGATCCTGATTGGTTGTTGAAGCCTCTTTGTATATTCATACCCTCCCTGACAATGGTACTTAAAATCTTTAAGGCCCTAAACTGAAATAACACCCGGCTGGTAGTGGTTCTGTTAGCTTAGTATGATGCTAACGGCGCTGCTGCTGCTGCTGCTGGATCCTCCGTGTCTGGTGCTCTGCTGGTGTTTGGAGATGAAGGCACATGATTCAGTGTGAGCCTCTGTGTGTTTGGACAGTCCAGGTGAAGTGTTCTGGAGCGGTGCCCCCTGCTGGTCAGACAAACAGAAACCTTTTGGTGCATCACTATGATCCCTTCAACAGTTTGACATACAGAACAGGTACAGCTCTATGAGTGCGGTGGTCCTCTATCTGCAGGTGAAGCTGCCGTCCGTCTACTGCAGCTTCTCCTCGTTGTTGTTGTTGTTCAGGAGGCTGAGGTTCAGCTCGAAGCCCGACTCTTTCCTCAGCGCTCGCGGCTTCAGCTTCTTCTTGACGAACAGCCGCTGCAGCAGCCAGTTGCTGAGGCTGAAGGGACAGTAGGTGTGGATGAAGTACATGAGGCCGACGCCCGGCCCAGCGTAGTACTGCGGCCGCGGCTGCGGCGCTAGCAGCGCCTGGACGATGGTGTCCACCACGGGGCTGAAGTCGGTGCTGGCCTGGCTGGCGTAGCTGTGGAACAGCTCCTTGGTCTCGTCCACGTAGTCCTCGCCGTACTCCTCCAGCAGCGCCGGAGACAGGCCCTGCAGCAGCTGCTTGTGCTGCTGCTCCCAGTAGGCGGCGTTGCTGGAGCGACCTGTAGGCAGAGAGCAGCGTTACCACGGCAACCGCATCACACGTGCGCAGGTACAGCGAGTCACAAACTCACTGTACAACCATCTGTAAACGCTGCACACAACTGTACAAACAGCCAAAGAAACCAAACAGCAGATCTCTGTGATACCATCATGTTTCAGCTGCAATAAAAAAAAATGTTCCAGGATGTTCCAGGATGTTCCAGGATATCATAAAACATCCTGAAATATCCTGAAAAATTGTTTCAGGTTATTTGTCAGGATGTCTCAGGTTGTTTCAGGTTATATGTCAGGTCCCTTCCAGCAGCCAGTAGGTGGCGCTGCCGCTGCTGGAACCACATGATGGGATGTGTGAGCTGATCTGACAGTCGGGTGAAGTTCACGGCCGTGCTGGACATGGGCCAGGAGCCGAGTAACAGCAGGATTAGAAGCATCAACACAAACCTGTTCCTGCAGGATTAGAGCGTAAACATGAGGATAAAGTGTGCCGATGCCGAGCGCTGCGTCCAATCAGACGCCGGCGCCGCCTCAAGCATGTTTGTTCTGTTTCTGCTCAGTTCTGCGTCTTTATATGTCAACGTGCTGCTTTAGTCGGGACGCTGAGGTGAGCGAAGAACGAAGCGTCGGAGACCCAGGACCAGCTGCTAAAGCTCCGGTCTGTAGACTTTGGTTTCGATCGTCACCGTGTGGTTCGATGTTCAATAAAGGACGTCTGAATGTCCCAAAGGTTCGGATAAAACAAGAGAATCAAATCAAAATGACCTAAAAATGTTTAAAAAAAATATCCGTTCTTTCTCAAACTTGCAGAAAATATGCAGAAAAATTCTAATAAAAAGTTCCACAAATATTCATAAGCATCTAAAGGATAAAAAAATGTTTTTTACAACAATCAGAAAATGCAGGACTTAAAAAAAAAAAAAAAATGGAAGAGAAATCAAGTAAAAGTTTGGAAGCAGGTTTTTCTGTTTCTTCGTCTTTGCAGTATTTTTACTTTAAAGTCAATGAAGCAGAAACTCACGTATGAGTACGAACAGCAGGAGCAGGAATCAGACTGACCGCAACATGTCAAGTCCAGTTCCAGAACCTTCCGGAACATCTTCCTGCTGTTATCTGAACACACTGTAGTTCTGAAAGCAGTACTTCAGTGAAACCTGAACATCTGCTTCGTTCATCACCAACCAGCTGAATCCTCACTTAAACCCGACAGACGCTGAGAGCTGCTTCGCTCGCTCGGCCAATAGGACGACTGCGAGCGACTCTTCGTCCAATCACGTCCTTCCGTCCCCGAGGAGTCCAAACCCGCCAGTCAGCAGTTTGTGTGGGAAAGCAGATGTTTGTCCACATGTGGTCCTCATTCAGGGAGTGTTTTCCTCAGCAGGAGGCCAAACCGCAGGATACAAGGCCCGGAGGAGCAGAACCGGAACCAGAAGTGGAGCTGGATCCAGACTGACCAGAGACCAGCTGACCACACCTGCTCAGGCTGCCCCTTCACCACCTGAGCTGCGTTTCACACTCGGGTTTCTTGTTGCTGTGTCGGATGAAGGTTTTCTTTTAAGCCTCTTTTGGACTTTTTTCTGCAGAATCAGAACCGGGTCATTTCCCTCACTGCTGGATTCATTTGGATCTTAAAACACATCTACTGACATCACATGGACCCGAGCTTCACCTTTATCCAGAATCTAAATGACAGAGTCAACGTCACTCTGAATAGGTGGGTCAGAACCGGGGTTCTGGTGGTACCTGTTCTGTAGGACGATGGCAGGATGGTGGACACTCGGACTCCCCACGGCTCCAGCTCGTGCCTCAGCGTGTTGGTGAAGAGGTTCAGAGCGGCTTTGGACGCTCCGTACGCCGCCAGGCAGGGAAACGGCTGGTCGCCTGGAGACACAGGTGAGAGGGACATGACATCACACACACACCGACCAATCAGCTTCCTGCTTCTCAGCAGACGAAAGAACGAGTCCAGTCTTGGTGTTCTGGAGCTTTACAGGTAGAAACAACTGAAATGTTGAACGAGTTGGTTCCAGGTTTTTACATTTCAGTAAAATAAAAAACTAAAGAAAAGTTTAGCTTCTGACTAACAGAAGACGTCTGAGTTCTCCCTCCTCCCCCGTGTGTGTGTGTGTGTGTGAGTGTGTGTGTGTGTGTGTGTGTGTGTGTGTGTGTGTGTGTGTGTCTGTACACACCTGCGGGGCTGGATATGGTGACTATCCGTCCCTTGTTGTGTCTCAGCAGCGGCAGGAAGCTCTTGGTGATGCTCAGCGTCCCGAAGAAGTTCACCTCCATGCAGCCGCGGAAGTTGGACATCAGAGAGAGTTCAGCATCTCCAAAGTTCACACACACACCAGCGTTGTTCACCAAACCCCACAGACCTGCCACACACACAGCACACAGCACACACAGGTGAGACAGCGCCACTGCACCACAGGAGGCTTCAGCTGGTGGATTCACACAGTGCAGGTGTGCAGGCAGACTCTGCTCCCACTGCTCCCCCTGCTCCCCCTGCTCCCACTGCTCCCCCTGCTCCCACTGCTCCCACTGCTCCTGCCTGGAAGTCCTGCTCTGACCGTGAACTGAAACAGCCCTTATTGTCATGGAGACCAGGGCAGGGTCAGTGGTTACCATGGTTACAGAGACCAGGCAGCAGCTCAGCGGTGGACGGAGCAGAAGGAGGTCGGGGTTAGCTGCTGTGGCGCCGTCACATCCTCCACACACTGTTCACTGCAATATGAAGTTCTGATCAGACCTTATGAGATACTTTCAACATCTGACACGTGTTGGGACCTTCTGAGCGGGTTTCAGGTCAGTGCGGATACGGTTCGGTCCTTTTTGACATTTCTAATCATTCTGGACAAACTTTGAGTTATGAAGGAAAGTTCTGAGTCACTCTGGACCTTTCCTTCTTCTCTGTTTGGACTCAGGTCAGGAGGTCCGTCCCAGATGGAGCTGCCCTGTTCCAGATCAGGAGTCGGTGCTGCAGGACTCTGGGAGCAGCTCGGCACAAACACAGTGCTGTCCAATGATTCGATTTCAGTTTTTATTTTATGCGACTTCGTATTTTTGTTGTTTGGGTTTTTTGCAAACGAAACACGACCCAGCAGTTTATTAGAAGTGAATCTGGGACCGGTCCTCGGCTGGAGGACCACTCCAGTGAAGATCTCCATTGAAACAGGCTTTTAGTTGAGAACCAGGATGAGGGACGGAGCTGTGACGGGCTGATAAAGCAGAGCTAGCTGGAGACCTGTCACGGCTCCATCAGAGGTCGTTTTAAAACCTTTGTATGAACATAAATGCGGAGCTCCTCCTCCATGGACTCCACTGGTCCCTCTGCATGTGGTTCCGTGTCCTTGCTCTGCTCAGGGTCTGAACTTTTGCTCCACATTCAGGTCTGGCGTCAGCGTGCACACGAGGAAGCTGCCTTTATGTAACATCCCGTCCATTAGCGCTGCAGCAGATAGGGCTGTGATCAGAGCCACGCATTCAGCTGCACTTCAGCACCGGGCCGCCCCCTCGCCCTGCCAGAGTAAACAGGCTCGTCCTGACCCAGATCCAGGCTTTGTCTCGGAGGCTCTGTGGGAGCTTGTTTGGGTCTGATGACAGATAACCAGGACAACAACATGCAGACACCTCAGCGACCCGCCCAGGTGACTTCCTGGAGCTCATCCAGAGTCTCTACGGTCAGAGTCAGCGCTGGTCTTTATGGCCGGTACTGTAAATGAACTGGGTCACACTTCTCTTTAGGCTGGAACATGGAGCTGGTTCCGGTCCACAGCGGTGGTTCCAGCATTTTACATTTCACTACAATAAATAATTATAAAAATACGGTTTCTCCTCTCTGGTCTCCATGGTTCTGAGTCCTGCTGACAGAAGACGTCTCTGAGTTCTGTCTCCTCCTTCATGTGGTTCTGGTTCCTCAGAGCTGCAGGACTTGATGCTGAAACATGAAGCTCAGTGGGCAAACGAGCTGCTGTGGGATCAAAGGGTTAATAAACTCTCTGTAAACCTGTTTCCACTTTGGGTGGGTTACTGAGTGTAAACTGCTGATTAAAAGGACATTTGGACCGAACAAGGACCAGAACACAGCGAAGCTGAATTCTCACTTCTTAGAAACGGAACCTCAGAGTTGTGCAGTTGGATGATTTATGTCGCGTCCCACATCAGAAGTGCACACTCATGCAAACACATGGAGCACACAGAGTTCCAGAGCGAGGCTGACCTTTCCCCGCACTTCTTTTATTACATCCACCCACACACTGCGTATCCTTAAATGACTGGAAGGTGCAGCCAGCAGTCGGGCTAATTACAAAGCAGCTCGGAGCCAATCGCAGGAGACTCTGATTTCACAGTGTGAAACACGAGAGATCAGCTGCACCGACAGACCTTCTCCCGTTGTTCCCACGTCCAGCTTCTTCTGCTTCTGTCTCAGTGATTTCCTAGAAGGCTGCTGGACCGACTCCAGCTCACATTCCACCACAGAACACAGAACCAGCAGAACCAGGCAGCACTTAAAGGAGCAGCTCCACATTTACTGAGAGAGTGGTGGCAGCAGGAGGTTCAGCCTCTGAACTCTGAGCACTTTGTCTCCTTTATTATCACTGAGCTTCATGTTTCTGAAAAACACAAATAAAAGTTTAATTTTTTTGTAAAAATGTTCTTAAATGTAAAAACCTGGAAGCACAGATGTTCCTGATCCTGGATCCTGTAGATCTTTAACTGTTTGTGCTTTTACAGCCTCTACAGACGCTGAGACACGTCTGTTGTCTCTCTGTCGGCGCCTCGTTGTTGCTTTTGTGTCTTATTTGTGTCAGTGTGTCAGATGTTGTAACCTCCAGACGTCTCCTCTCTGCTCTGCTCATCAGATGTAGAAAGATGCTCCTCCATCAGATGAATGTATCTCCACCAACTGGCTCCTCTGGTCTCTGGTTCTGATCCGTGCTGCATCTATTCATTGATCCAGTAGGATGGATTCTCCTTCAGGCTCTCTGAGGAAACTCTCTGAATGGTTCCTGTTGGTCAGAGCTGGGTCAGTGGTGGAGGATCAGAACCAGGAGGAGGAGGAAGGTTCTGGTTCTACAGGATCAGAACCAGGAGGAGGAAGGTTCTGGTTCTACATGATTAGAACCAGGAGGAGGAAGGTTCTGGTTCTACAGGATCAGAACCAGGAGGAGGAAGGTTCTGGTTCTACACATGTAGAATAATGGGACTTTGATGAAACATGGGGATGTTAAACTTTGTGGATCTTCCTGATGAACAGCACAATGGTTCTTGTGTTCTTACAGTTTGTGGCTGATGAATGCTTTGTGCTCTCAGAACCACCGGACCTCTGGATGTTTTCCTTCTGCTGGGAGTTCCTCGTGTGCTGCTCTCTCCAGTCATTGCCTCTGTCCTCAGTTTAACCCTTCATAAGTGCAAACATCTGGAAGACATCAGGCCTCAGACTGCTGCTCTGAAGTGTCAACATGTCAGAAATGACAAAAAGCTGTTTTTGTAACGTTTTCATCCAAAGTTCATTAGTGGCAGCATGATGGAGCTGCAGCTGATGCTGGAGGACCTGATGACAGCAGCTCAAGAGGAGGAGGAGGAGCCAGAGACCTGAAGCCCGGTTTCACCACAACAGAACCAGAAGCTGCTCTTAAACTCAGAATGAACAGAACAATGAGCAGATGTTGTCCCCAGGGTTTCCTCATCACCTCCCAGTGCTCCCAGTGCTCCCAGTCTGCCTCTCTGCATCTCATTACTTTCTGAAGGGTAACTCTTTAGAGACCTGATGACTGACCTCCAGGAAGCAACACGGATCCCAAAAAAAGTTTAGAATAAAGTCACACAAAGGACCTTAAAGACAAAAAGGCTGCATGAAAAAAATGCCTTCAAAGTGTGCATCGATGTTCTGGTTCTGGTCCTGATCCTGATTCTTTCCTTCTAACATGTTTATATAGACTTCCATATTTCATAGGAAAACCTTCTGTCTTTTTGTTTTTTTAGATTATCACCATCTGATGTGTACTAATAATCTCTCACCGCTGGTTCTGATGCTTTATTCATTCATTTATTTGTTGTTTGTTTGTTTGTTTGTTTGTTTGTTTGTAGTGTCAGTTGTTTAAAAAAACCCTCACACTCAGGACTTTAATGACAAAAATGTCATAAAACTGCGTCATGATGTCATTTCTGCTGATTCCTTTTCATCTCCAGTCTCTTCTTCACCAGCGTCGTCTGTTTTCCCGTAATCCAAGCAGCTTAAAGCTTCAAACCTCAACACGTCACCAACGTCTCCAGATGCAGTCAAGTGAGTGTGGACTCGGTAAATGCAGGTTGTGAATGTGTTTATCATAGCTTAGCATAGCCTAGCTTAGAATAGCATAACTTAGCACAGTCTAGCGTCGCTTAGCATAGCCTAGCATAGCGTAGCTTAGCACAGTCTAGCATAGCTTAGCATAGTGTAGCTTAGCATAGCCTAGCTTAGCTTAGCATAGCGTAGCACAAAGTGTCGGGGGCCTGGGTGTTTACCTTTGAGGCCCAGCTTGGCCTTGGTGTCCAGCAGGGCCTGGTGGACCTGCTGCGGCTGGGTGATGTCCACCTGCAGCAGGGTGAGTCGGGTCGAGCAGCTCCTCTGCAGCTCTCGCGCTCCGTCTCCACTCAGATCCAACACTGTGGCGAAAACCTCGAAGCCCAGAGAGTCCAGATGCTTCGCCGTGGCGTTACCGAAACCAGAGTCGCAGCCTGCAGGGACACGAGAGTGAAAATCAAAAGTCTGCAACAGTCACATCTGGAGTACGAACATTTTTTAAGGGATTTTTCCGTGAAGCCACTTTAAATATTTCAAATGTTTGTGGTCAAGAACAAACTCAAAAGTTTGCTTCAGTCTTTTTGATAAAGTTACACTCAACCAACAAACTGCTGAGTCACCAGAACGCACTCAGTGTTTTTAACTACCAGCCTGAAGCTGTGCTCACGGTGAAACCAGGACCGGTTCCCCCGCTGCATTAAGGATGGCTGCAGGACAAAATGGATTTGGATCAGAACTTCAGGACATTGTTGTGTTGACATGATGATGTGGCTTCAGCTGAACTTTGTGTGATTAAAACTCAGACTTCTTCAGTTTAAAACTAAATTCAAGTCGAGAGGACTGAATAGAACCGACTTGAAACGCTGCAGTTCAGGACAAGTCACAGGTCAGGTTCTCCTGAGGCCTCCTGAGATCCTCACCAGGACCGACACCTGGAGGCAGCTGAGCTTTGATGAACACCTGAGACTCTGAGCACTGCCTCCTGATGAAGGTGACGCATCCTCAACAACCACAAACAGGAGTTTACGGACGCTCTGGCAGGTGATGGACAGGTGCTCTACAGCAGGCTCCGCCCCCACTGGGTCGACTGGATGAACCTGATTTACATAAAGTAGCTGAAAACTCAGCGTTTGTGGAGCCGTGGACCAGAGCAGGGTTCTGGCTGCTCTGTGGTCCTGCAGGTCGGGATCCTTTGGTCCAGTCTGAATGGGGTTCGATGAGTCCGGTTTCCTCTGACTCCGACAGAAACAGAAGCTCACGTGTTGTTTCCCAGAAACAGCCGCTGTGGGATCCGTCACGTCGTCGCGGCTCCCCGTTTCCCAGAAGTCCCGGCTCTACAACCTGATCCGCGGCGGGACTCGCTGTTCTGTTTGTTCCTTTGTGGCGGCGTCTAAAGAGCTGCTGGCTGCCGCTTCCCTCCGTGTCCTTGGAGGACGTCCAGAGTCCGTCCTGAGGAGGGAAATAAATCTGCAGCTCTGCACAAACACCTGACTGAGACGTGCACACGCTGGCTTCACCTGCCAGCAGCTGAGCTGCTGACCGAGGCTCCTGTTTCACCGTCACACTGAAACCTCGGTGTTCTGCAGCTGGAGGCCGAACCGAGTCAGGACCACACGGGCTTCACTCCACTAAACACTGGTTCTGTTCTCACATGACATCAAGTGAGTTTGTGATGTTGAATAAAGAATGTTCAGGTGAGAGGACCTACAAGACGCCAGTTTGCTGTCTAAGAGGAGCAAAGAAACCAGAAAACTCTGAAGGAGCTGAAATCAGACTTCACAGTGTTCAAAGTTACAGATGATAAACCAGTGAGACTGTCCTCAGATCAGCTCCACTTTAATGATCATTATTAATCATAGATCAGATTTATGTAGCGCTTTTCAAGTTTTAATCGTCGTTTCAAAAACACAGAAGTCCAGCTTTAGATTCTACGAGCTGATATTTCTGATATTTTTCTAAAATGTTTAATGTTCAAGAATATTTTGTGTGTTTTATGTTTTTGATCATATGTTGGACTTTTGAAGAAATATTTTTCAGAAAAGTCTTAAACCTTCGTGTTTTGTGCTCCATGTTTCCTTCAGTGCTCCTGACACACACACACACACACACACACACACACACACACACACACACACACACACACACACACATATTATATATTAGCACTTATTGTATTGATCCTGATCTTACTACTTGTTGTTTTTGTCCTGTCTCTCAGTGTTTTGTCATCATCCCAGTGCTTCTTCAGTGTGTTTCACTGGTTTTCTCTTTGCTCTCTTCTGGTTTTTGCAGATTTCCGTGCTGCTGTCTGATCACATGTTCTGCTGCAGTTGATTTAAACTCTGTCGTATAAAGCTGGAAGGTAAAAAGGTCGAGCAAGTGAAGCTGGTTCTCCGGAGATGAAGCAGCTGCAGAGGTCAGACGGAGTTAAGAAGCTGGAAACCAGCGAAGCTTTGACAGGACCAGCGAACACCTCATCAGTTAGACCCCAGAACCTCCGAGAGTTAAGCTCTCAGGGCTTCGTCTGAGGAGAAAAGGAGTAAAGCAGAACCTTTAAAGCTCCACTTCTACCATTTGCAGGTGAGACAGAGCTGTGGCTCTGATGAATGAGGTTCTGTTCCCAACGTCCAGGTGCAGAACGTTGGAGAACCTCCAGAGTCCCAGCAGGTGGTTCTGATTCTGAACGGGACCATCAGTTAAAGCAGCAGAGCTGCAGCGGTACCAGACTACCGGTTTGGTTCTGAGGCCGGCAGAACCGAGCCCATCGCTGACATTAACACAGACAGACAGATTTCACTGTTACTCAGCACAAGCTCAGGTCAGTTCACATCTGCACAGACAAGGTCCTTCATCAC
>NW_007578794.1:30718-34121 GCF_000690725.1 Stegastes partitus
TTATTATGTTATTTATAAACACATTTTTATGAGACCATTTCTAAATAAGGCTGTTTATTGTGTTATTATTTGTAAATGAATTTGTTTTATCATATTATTTATAAATAAAGTTGTTCTTATTATTATTTTTGAATGTTGTTTCTTCTTGTGTTGTTTATAAATAAAGTTGTTATTTATGGATGGAGCTTCGTTGTGTTATTTGCTTTGTAGCGGTTGAATGAATGAAAGAACATTTTGCTGCACTTTTATTTTGACGAGAACAAAACCGTCTGATTCATTGTAAACTGTTTGCTTCAGACAAACTGGACCAGAGTTCTGTTCAGCCAACAAACTGCGGCGAGTTAAAGAACTGGACGGTATTTTACTGGTTCATGAGAGGCAGCAGAACTCTGATGACTCACAGAAACCAGTTTCCACACATGATCCAGAACCCGTCAGCCAGCAGCACTTTCACACACGAACGTGTTGTGAGGGAATTGAACTCAGCAGACACATAAATGTGGGTTTGAATAAGTTGGTGCCGGTCGGGTTTATTGTTCTGCAGCCAGGCGTGTGACCCAGGCGGCCACTGATTTAGTTCTAACTGAACCGTTTCTGGATCTTCTGCCACTAAAACGTGTGAAACGTGTGATGTTCTGAGAAGACGTATTTCAGCAGGTGGTTCCTCAGACTGGTTCCGAGGTTCCTGCTGGTGGACGGGTTTCGGAGGATGTTGTGTTCTGCGGGTTCCTGCGGCGGTTCTTCGGACCACACATCGCCTACATTCTTGGCTCGCTGACCTTCGCTGCAGGCCTCCAGAGACGCAACAGAGTCTCCAACGGACGGAGGTTTCGCTCTGAAACACGAGCTTGGTGCCGTTACGTAACCGGGCCGAGGCTCCAAGGGGCCTCCGATAAAGAAATAAACGCTGGAGACGATCGGGTCAAAACACACATCTGTCTCTGGGTGGAGGCTCAACATCTGCAGCTCCACCTTCACAGGCTGCACAGAGTTCACACTGAAACTCACAGATCCACCTTCATCCTCCACAGAACAGCTTCCCATGAACAGAACCGATACGGAACCCAATGCAGCTCTGCAGAATTAACTGTTAACTGAGCTGAACCTTCTGGAGGTTCTTCAGCAGGTTCTGGGGGTTGATTTGGTTTCTGGGTCTGAGATAGGCTTGTAGGTTCTTACAGAGGTTCTAGATATCCTCACCGAGGATCTATTTGTGCTTCAGAGGTCAAAGATGGATCGATTAGACTCCTGATGATGAGGCAGAAGATCACTGAGCAGTCTGAGAGGATCTGTGGTTCTTTCTGAGGTCCTGAAAGTCCCTGAAAATGTCCTGAGGTTCCTGATGAGGTTCTGAGTTTCCTCAGTGAGATTCTGGGAGTTTCTGGTGACATTCGGGCTCATTTCAGAAGTTTTATTTCCAGATAATGTAACAGGAAGCTGAAAAAAACGGATCAGCTCCAATAAGTGGCAGTAAAACCAGAAACACCTTCAACCGCACGACGGAAAGAAAAATCTGATCCTCAAAGTTAAAATCATAAAATACGGTTAAAATCAGGAGATTAAGATTTTAAACTTTGAGATAAAAACTTTAGATTCTGAAACAAAAAGCTCAACTCATGAGATGAAACAAGGATGACGATAAAATAACGATGACATCAGATTGTTTTCAAGCCAGTGATGAGCAAAAACAAGTTGTTTGATAAAATGTGAGACTCATGATGGAAGGTCTGAAAGAAGAACATCTGGAGGTTCAAAACTTCAAAGATTAAAGGATGAAGACTGTTGAAGTCGACCAATAAATAATTCTACCTTCGTTCTCCTCCGACTGCTTTGTTGTCGCTCCGTCTGTGATGGACGCGAGCTGATGTCAGATATTTACCGTTCCACAGATGTGAGAACCATCAGCTGCTGTCCGTCTGCGGAGGTTTGCGTAGAACCGATCCGATTCAGAGAAGAACATCTGATGGTCCAGCTGCTGCTCACAGCTGGACTTCACTAAGCTGGCTGTCAGACCAGAACTCCATCATCCGCACAGAACCAGCAGGAATGCAGCCCAGAGGAACCTGCGGGTCACACAGAGGTGAGCAGGCGGCTGGAGATCCGACGGGCTCCAGAGGACCTTCCAGGATTCTCTTATGAGACAGAGCGAGTCCTACAAAGGTTCTGGAGGTCTGACAGCAGCTGAAGGGTTCTAAGGCTCTTCAGGAACATCTAATCCCTGAGAAGCTTTAAGGCCCCTGTGACGTTTTAAGCATGTTTGAAGGTTCTTAAAGAGGCTGGAGGCGCTCTGTGATGAACCTGGTGAAGGTTCTAAGGTTCCTTGAACAGGTTCTATTGACCCTGAGAGGATTTAATGGTGAGTTAATGACTCAGGAGAAGCCCTGAGTGATGTTCTAGGGGTGTTTGAAGGGTCAATGAGCTGTTAAGGGGTTCTAGGTGATCCTGATGAGGCTGCTGTTCCTTCAGGAGGTTCTAGTGATCCCTGAGGACCATGCTTCTGTGTTCAGAGAGCAGCAGTGATAAACGGTGACCCCTCTTGTCTTTAACACAGTTAAATGCTGCAGCTCCTCTGCGCCTGGATCCGTCTGTTCCTCATTAAATGTGGACTCACGGATTGAGCAACAAGTTCTAAATGCTGCTGGTGGTTGTTGTGGAATTGTTCTGTGTGTGAACAACGTGGCGACACGTCGGTGGTCAGCGTTGCTTCATCACTTGGAAGCTGAGCAGCAACGAGCAGTCCAACTGTGAGCAGAGGTCATGTGACAGCCTGATGCTGATGAGGAGGATTCTTCATCTCGTTGCACAACGCCGGCGGTTCAGCAGCTCAGACTGTCTTCACATCTTCAAGAGCGAGACCGTGGAGGAGATCAAACGTTCAGGTTGCAGAAACAGAACGAAGAAAATACAGAAAGGAATGTTGAGAGATGAGGGAATGATGGAACAGTCACTGGACTGACGTCTGTCATGTTCAGGAGAGCCAGCGTGGGTCCACCCAGAACTCCGGTTACCTTCATCACACAAAGAACTCAGACTGGACGTGGTTTTGCTCTGATGAGCTCAGGAACTCGTCACCACACCTCATGATGAGTCAGAAACCCACTGACACTGTCCTGTGTCGGCCAACATCCCCAGAACATCACCAGAACATCCCCAGAACATCACCAGAACATCACCAGAACATGTCCAGAAAGACCAAAGAACGCGTCCAAAAGACTTAAAATGTGACTGAAGCTCATCCAGCGGGACTCAGAGCGTCGATGAGGAACCACAAAATGTCCAAAGTTTCCGAAATGTGTGAAATACATCAAAAAATACAAAATGAGTCAAAAGAGTCCAGAGTGTTTCAAAGTCAGCAGAAACCCGAGAGACGGAACCAAAGAGCAGAACCTGGACTGTTTACTTC
>NW_007578794.1:39222-41482 GCF_000690725.1 Stegastes partitus
ACACAGACTCGCAATGATCCCTAACTCATCAGTGTGTGTCCTTGTCTGTCTATTGTTGGTAAAGTTTAATTGCTGTGACACACAACCAGCGAGAGACACACAACCAGCGAGAGACACACAACCATGACAGACACACAACCATGACAGACACACAACCATGACAGACACACAACCATGAGAGACACACAACCATGACAGACACACAACCATGGGAGACACACACTCCTCCAGTGTGACACTGTGGCCGTGGGTTCGGTGCAGCGTGACCTCTGATCACTTACACAAAAGATTACGAAACTTTAGCCTCCATCAAACTCACAACCTGTGGCTCGCACACCTGAGACACACAACTGCACAACCTGTCGACACACAAACACACACTGCACCTTGTTCAGCGTCTCTGTTTTCTTTTTAACGCTGAGTCACACTAAGAGTCTGAATCTCTTCACGGTGTCTGAACCTTAAACGGACTCCTGCAGAAGTTTAAAGACACTTTGAAGCGTTTGTGATTTCAGATTCAACATTTGTGATTTCAGATTCAGCGTTTGTGATTTCAGATTCAACATTTGTGATTTCAGATTCAGCGTTTGTGATTTCAGATTCAACATTTGTGATTTCAGACTCAGCCTTTGTGTTGCTGTGAAGCTGCTGACAACACAACAGGTGATGAAGCGTTTTCAGCGAATCAGCAGTTTGTGGTTTTCATGCTTGGGATCAGCCGGAGGAACAAACGTTCACATGACCAGCAGCAGCTGACGACAAACACACGAGCACACAAACCGCCTGTTCCCGCGGCCCCAGACGCACCTGGGCCGGGGGGCGGAGCCTCATCCTACCTGTGATGAAGACGGCCTTCCCGTGGGCGGGCAGGTTGGCGGGCGGCGGGCCGGTCCGGGCCGAGTAGAGGCAGCAGGCGAAACCGAGCAGTGCCAACAGCAGCACGGCCGGCAGGCAGAATGCCCAGAGCCGCTCCACCAGAACCGTGGCTCCGAGCCAGGCCACCAGGGTCGGCGCCGTGCTCAGGTGGGATGCCACGATCTTCTTCATGGCACCACCCACAAACACGGTCAGAACGCCCAGGTAAATCCAGAAGGGAAGAGTGTAGTCGTCCATCATCAGAGGAGAGAGCTGTGTCACCTGAGTCCAACTGAGTCCTCCTGAGTCCACCTGAGTCCACCTGAGTCCTCCTGAGTCCTCCTGAGTCCTCCTGAGTCCTCCTGAGTCCACCTGTCTGACGGTGTCTGAACTGCTGCTGTGAGATCAGAGTCAACAGAAGGACTTCAGTGTCTCTGTGAGTCTCTGTGAGTCTCTGTGAGTCTCTGTGAGTCTTCGGCCGTCTCTCTCTGCTGCTCACTCTGAGTGTGTCGGCTGCAGATCAGTGAATATATAGAGGAGCTGCAGGAGGAGGGACTACAGGCTGCATCTAATCTGCAACACACACACACNCTGGTTCTTCTGGCCTCCCGGTTCTTTCTGACTCTGGTTGGGTGTTAGGACAGTGATGGTGGAGAACCTGGGCATGTTCTATGTCTCTCTGTCTCAGAGGTACGTTGAGCTTGGGGAACATGGCGGCAGGTCGGCGGCCCGCGGCGCTGCCCGGTCAGAGAACCTGTGACTTCAGTCCTCATCCTTTGAAGAATGTGCCTCTGTGTGGAACAATGACTGGGCTCTCTAAGAGGTTTACGGGCTTTTTTCCACCGGTGCTCCTGTTTCCGAGCCCTCGCTGACCCGCAGCAGCTTCCGGTTCCATCTGGACCAGGAGTAACTCTGCTCACAGGTGTCTGAGGTGAGCAGCAGCTGGTCGATGTGGGTTCATGCACAGCTGAGTGTGTTGCCATGACAGCGGATGTGATGCTGCAGATAGACGTTGATCTGAGGATCAGCTGGGCTCAGACTCAGTCCTTCTCCTGGTTCAGCTGGTTTCACTGTATTTACTGCTGAGTCATGGTATCAGTCATCTTTAGTCCAGTCCAGTGACTTCACAGATTTAAATATTATCCAGAGAACTTCCTGATCACGGTCTTTCTAAAAGACGTTATCTCTAAACAATGACAGTCAATCAGCCAGACAGGTTTTAAACTTTCTGACAGTCCTTGAACACATCATCTGCCAAGAATCAACCAAATCATAAAACATTTCATCAAAACAGTTTAGTCTACACTGCTGTACAAACCAGAACCTTCCTAAGTGCAGCATGGATCAGAACCAGAGAACAGAGGAGCCAAGTGTTGGAGATACATTCAGCATGGAGGAACATCTT
>NW_007578794.1:43591-52294 GCF_000690725.1 Stegastes partitus
TAACCTTATGTAATGTTAAAGACATGTAGGTCTCCACCTGAGTTGTGAGCGGAGCAGCTCAGCAGGTACGTTGAGCTTTAAGTCGGACTTGTCAGCATTGTGAAGGCGTAACTGATGCTGTGGAGTTGGTCTATATTGATAGCATGTATTGTTATTGTTATTGTTATTGTTGTTGTTGTTGTTGTTGTTGTTGTTATTAAAGGAGTTTGTGTGTGTTACAGCACTATTAAAAGACCAAGAAAACTGGTATCTCCACAGTGACTGTGTGTTTGCCCAGACTGGAGAACCAGGTTTTCACCCAGCTGTTGGACATTAAAGGTCAATAAAATTAATGAGAACAAACAGAGTAAAGCCTCAAGGGTCCACTGAGGGCTTTCAGGCACATTCATGGTCCTCATCAGCAGACGGAGTCACATAAAGTCAGTAAGTTGAGCTTCAGTTGGACTCATCAGGTAAAAGCTGAACTTTGATGTTTGAACTTAAACAGAAGCGTCGTTCTCTTATCACAGCTGAGATAAATGAAGGCTTCCAGCAGTGTTGGAGCTTTCAGCTGACCACCTGGTCTTCATCAGGCGCTCAGTGTTCAGGAACACCGACTGATTTCGTCATCTCCAGCCAGTGTGGAGCCCAAACATCTGAGTAAGTGGTGCTTGAGTTGGGTTTGTTTGCCACAAAGAAGTGTTCCGTCTAAACCTTGTATCTCCAAACGTTCTCAGCAGAAACAGACGATGAACATTCAGCAGAACAAAACTAAACCCAGATGGAGAACATCTGAGTAAACCTCCAGAAAAGTTCCAGAAGACAGTTCAGAACTCCATTCAGAATCTGTGTGACGGTGTTTTCCTTCAGAGCCAGTGATGCTCGTACATCCATGAACAGGACTCAGGTGTGACTTTAAATTATACAAGTTGATGCAACACTGATAAAAAGGTTCATCTGCTCTCATCGTTATCTGGCAGTTACGCAAGGACGTGGTTGTGGAGGCGGTTGTCGGTTGCTTGCGTGACTTTAGCGTGTGGGACACGAGTCATGGCAGCAGATGTTTGCTTGGTGCGTGGACGGTAAACAGACCAGAACACGCTGCAGCTCCACCAAGGTGACCCGGCAGCCTCGAGTCTGTCGGTCAAGTTCCCGCGTCTCTGTAATCTGTGGCTGTGGGACATCCAGGCGAGGCCGGGGGTCACGCTGCAGATAAAGCTGATCTGGGACACGTGAGCCGAGGCTCGGCCCCCGCGGGACGCCATGCGTGTCAAACGGCGCCGGGATTAAGGGAAAGGGGTTAGAACTGCAGCTCAGCAGGTGTGTTCGCAGCAGCAGGTAATCGTGTCAGACAGGTGACGGCGCTTCGCTGTGCTGCTGACCTGATCCTGCCGAGGCTCAAAGTCACCGAGGAGCCGATCCTCCGGCAGAAAGGCTGCAGCTGCACTTTGTCTTTTCTCTTCTGCCATTTGTGTCCCAGACGTGGTTTAACGTCAGAGAGAGAAAGACTCAAACGTGTCTCTGCTGTCTGTCTCGGTTTTGTATCTTGTGATTCTCCTTTTGTCTAATTCTGGTATTTTGTCTCGTGTCCTGTTCTGTGGTTGTTGTCCTGGTTGGGTCCCACGCTGCAGCTTGCTGTCATGAACTGGTTCGGTTTTGTTACTGGAACCAACGTTTACCGTTTCACTGGACCTCCTGCCTCATACTGAGCCTGAACCATCTCATGCGCTCTGTTAACGGCATAAAATGACACGTGAAAAGCTTAAAAAGCTTAAAAATAGGAGGTTAAAGGGTGACCCCTCAATGCTGCAGCTTCACACGGAACCAACCAGAACACTGGCGTTCCCTGCAGCTCGGTTTCTGATCACTCAGGATCCATTTAGGAAACATCTGAGCTGAGACCAGAGAACAAGTGAACTTATTTATTTGCTCCTTGTGCTCTCAGACGCCTGACTTTATCGGGTTTTATTGTGTTGAGTCGTTTGATTTGGATTTCCAGGTAAAACACTTTGTGACTCGATAGATGAAGTTTATTAAGATGAAGCCTGGAACACTTTGAAGGTTCCTCGACGGCTCGTGTCTGAAACCTGGACCAAGCTTTTCCCAGAATTTGTGTAAAACTCAACAAAGAACGTGTTTTGTTGAACAAACAGCAGCTGCTGTCGGCCTTCAGATGCTTCTTCCTGTTTGGGTCAGCTTTCCTGGACGCAGCGTCACCGTTACTCCTGCAAACATCCAGGTCCAGTAACTGGTTCAGTCAAGACCAGAAGCACAAAGTGTTCAGTTTGTCTCAGAATGCACAGCCTGACTTTATTTTTTTTTAAATATGTGATTTATTTTCATGCCGCCATTCTTTTTGTTTTCTCTCTGATGTGAAAGCAGCTGGATAACAAACCCAGAAGCTTTCATCACTCTCATCGTCTCTTCATGTGGTTTCCTTTGCTGGGAAAGTCTGATTATGTTGCACAATGTGTGATTAATATCTAAACTTCTTAAAGCATCAGCTCCTCCCTGTTCACCACCTTCACATTTCACAGCAGCCTGCGGTTCAGTCTCAGTATCCTCCCAGTAAATAGCGATCCTTCATGTTCATCTCAGCAGCCTCCTCACACTTCATCAGCTCCTCTTCTTCTGGTTTCACGTTTTCTGTCTGCGCTGCATGTCTGACTTCACCTGCTGCTTTCAGTGAGACTTTCATTTTAAACAATAACACATCTTGTCCGTGATCTATCGAAGCTTGAGGAACCCAAATGACGACTGATTAGTTTAAAGAAACACAAACCAACGAACAAACCGAGTGTTTTCCACCAAAAGCAGAATGACCCAGCAGGTGTCCTCCAGCAGCCGCCTGCTTCTGGTTCCAAGTGTGAGATCTTCATGACCTGCTCTTACCTGCCTGGTTGAGTCCTCCAGCTCTCACTGTAAGCAAAAAACAAAAACTCAAGTTAATAAAAAATCCAGTTCTGAACAGTTTGGTTCAGATTTTAAGTGAAATTAGTTGATGAACTGGCATCAACACCCACAGAAACCCTGAATGTTCTTGTTGACTCTCCTTCACATTTAATTAACCTTTAGAATGTTAATTAGCACCAAGCTGCGCAATACTTTTTGATTTACAGCTTTATGAGAGCTTTCTGGAAACCTTCACATCAAACTGAACATGTGGTTTGAGGTGAGGCTGCAGGCGTCCCCGTGAGGACACCCGGGATCTTTCTCCATGTTCTCCCCGTGCAGCGTGGGTTCTCTCCGGGTTCTCCGGCTTCCTCCCACAGTCCAGAAACATGCTGAGGTTAATTGGTGATTGTAAATTGTCCGTAGGTGTGAATGTGAGTGTGCTTGGTTGTCTGTCTCTAAGTGTAGCCCTGTGATAGACTGGTTACCTGTCCAGGTGAACCTGCCTTCACCCTGAGTCAGCTGGGATAGGCTCCGCCCCCATGACCCTGGTGAGGATGAAGGTGTAGAGATGATGGATGGATGGTTTGAGGTGATTCCAGAGCTTTCTGACATTGCATGGTCTTCATCTGTGACTGGAAACACTCATGAAGGCAGCTGAGAGTTTTACACGAGTAAACAGAAGAATGACTGGTTTAGTTCAAAGGAAGTCAGAGTTCACTGGTCTTTAATCCAGGTTTCAGGTCAGCTGAAGAGTTTAGTTCTTCACTGTGAGTCCAGATCCTGGTTCACACCTGGACCTCAGTCTGGTGGTCAGGTGGGTTCACCTCCACCTGCTGCTTGTTTTAAACACTAAAGCTGAGCTGACAGAAACAAGTGAAGGAGAAGAGCTGGAGTCAGAGCTGACCGAGATGAAATCAGCCTTCAGTGGAAGTGAGAATCAAAAACAGCTCAAAGATTCACTTCAGGAGAAGCAGCTGGACTTTAGTGCACTCTTGGAGATGTTCCACCTTCATATGGGAGGTTCCTCAGTTCTGACCTACTAATTAAATTAGCACCACCTGTGGCCTCTTACTCACCTGAGTCTCACCTGGATGGAGGAGAAAATGCTTTCAAATAAGACTTTTTAAAAATGTTTTATTCACAACAGTCAGAGCTTAAAATCTGGAGTTCAGTCTCTGTTCACTGAAAACACATGAGCTAAAAATCCAGTTTAATTCACTTCAGTTTGTTTATATGGCGTCACCACGTGTGTCCTCTCGTAGTGGGTTGAGACCTGAGTTTAATGAAATGAAAATAAAATGAAATCACGCAGTCACATAATGTGCTTTATTTTATCTCTATTCTGCTTTGGACCGCTTGTCTTCTGTCTTGCTGACCGATCAATAAAGTTTATCTTGTCTTTTTCTTCCAGCCGTCATGACACTTTTAAAGCAGCTTTAAAGGATCCAAACTGAAGCAGCAGCGTCTTAATGCGACTCCCAGCTGAAGATGTAAATGTTTAAAACCTGCAGCTCGGATGATTAAAATGCGCGACAGCAGAACAGTTTGTCCTGAGTCGTCCTCGCTGGGAGTCTGAGCTGCAGACACACCTGATCACATCAGCACATCCACGCTTAAATCACCTCATCTCTCTGTAAAACTCTTCAAGGATTCGTCCAGGTCTCCTGAACATAAAGTCTAAATGATGTCAGTCAGAGCCAAATGAAGGAAACCGTCCGGTTCAGATCCGATTCACATGCTGATGGAGACACATGGACACTGTGCACCCTGGTTGTGGAAGGTTTATCAATCAGGACTACGAGTTCCCACCCCGAGTTCAGATCAGGACGTTGTGTGAGGTTTTATCTGATGTCCTCAGGCACCAGAGCCTCAGCTGTGTTCAGGGACGACGTGGAAATGACAGTTTCAGGGACTCAAAGTGAATCAGAATCAGCTCGTGCTGCTCTTGAACTGAGAGAAGTTCATGTCCAGAGTGAAGCTCTGCTGGAATCGGCTCACTGAGATGTTCAGATGGATTCTGTAGAGTTTCTTAGATCAGACTGACGCGTGTCCGACTTTAACAGAATCACCCATTGTTAACTTTTAATTTCTAATCTGTGTAATTCTCCCACTGCTGAGGCACCTTCAGGTTTTGGTTTAATAAAAGTCTGATGAATCCAGAGCTCATCGTAATTATGTCAGGAACCGAATGGCCAGTTAAACCCATCAGTAAAAATGGAAGGAATATGGCACGTTAGCAGATCTGACTAGAGCAGGATGTCCTCAAGAAGGAGACTAGTGAGGGAGGCCTCCTATGACTCCTCTGAAGGAGCTACCAGCTCCAGGAGCTGGGATGGAGAGACTGTTCATTCAACAGCTGCTGTCTGTTCTTCACCATCAGAGCTTCATGGGGGACAAAGAGGAAGACTCTGATGGAAAAAGCTCAGATTAAATCTGGACTAGAGTTCAGCAGAAGACATGTGGAGACTCTGAAGTCACCTGGAAGAAGGTTCTCTGGTCTGAGGAGACCAGAATGGAGCTTTGTGTCCCTCAGACTAGATGCTACGTTTGGCAGACATCAAACACTGGACTTCATCACAAATACAGCATCTGTACAGTGAAGCATGGTGGTGGCAGCATCATGATGTGAAGAGAACTGAGACGTGGAGAAGACTTGTTTTCCATCCAGACGATGAGCTGAAGCAAACAGCCAAAGCTCCACAGAGATGGTTTGAAGACAACAAGGTGAAGTTCTGGAGGCCCAGTCAGAGTCCAGACCTCAGTCCAGCTGAGAATTAGTGTGTGGACTTGAAGATGAGCATCCAGATGTTCAGATTGGTGGAGACCAACGGGATCAATGATGGAAGTGCAGCCAAAGGTGCATCAATTGAATACTGACTTAAAGAGGTGGAAATGACCTACTTTACATTTTATATTTGGATTTGATTGACATTGTCTGTTTCACTTTGACATGAGAGTCTTTGTTTTAAACTCTTTTCAAATGAAAGCAGTTCCAGGGGAATGAATACTTTTTATAGGAACTGTTTGGTTTAATACTCGTTCAAAATATAAAAATGAAAGCACATGTTATGGTGAGGGCTAATGAGGGTAATCCTAACCAGCACAGGATCAATGACATGAAAGCATGTTTGTTATAAATTCTCTTCCAAAAAGCCAAACTGAACGGACCAAGCAATCAAAGGGACAAACGCCCAGACACTGAGTACACTCTATGAGCCCTGAGCATGCTGGAGTCGGTTTGTGGACCTCCATCATGTGTAGATGAATAAATAATGAGAGCTGCAGTCCTGCCTTGACTGATGCGTTTGATAAAAGAAAATCCCCAGCTTCCCTCCACTTCCACTCACAGCTGTTTGTCTTGAGTTTTTCTCAGCTGAATCCTGATCAGCTCTCCATCATCAGAGCGCTCGGCTTTGTTTATTCTTCCCAAATGAATCCGATTCATTCAGCTCCGGTTCGACTGAAGCCGCTCCAAACCCCTGCTGACTCTACTGTTCCTACAAAAACACAACGGTTCTGGAAAACAGTGCCTATAGGCCGATGAGCCGGCAGCGTCCGTCTGCCGACACGTCAACACTTCAGGGTGGGTTCGACCATCGGCGGCTGTGTGGGCCGATCCCCTCGGAGACGTCCACCTCTGCACAAACCAACCAACCTTCACAGGCTCCACTTTGGCCTCCGATGTCACCTGAAGTTCATGTAAATACATCGCTCCACTCTGTCGCCCACATTATATATGTTGTATTGTGCTGTGGAGTCCAACAGAAACACGAAGCAGCAGCTGCACCATACATTTAAACAGTCACATCAAACCAAAGCTTCTCGCTCGTTACTGCAGAGTCCAACACAAACCAACAGCTGGACAACTGAAGGATGAAAATAACGTTCAGTAACAGACCTTCTTGTACAACCATCATCTCATTCTATAGACTTCATGAGATCACACCGTTTCCATACAGACGTCCCCATTTAAAGACACAGAGCCACGAAGAACCAAACATCAATGAGAGCCCCCAGAACCTCCTCAGAACATCTGGTTCTATAACTGCAGCACCTTTATCTACTGACCAGAGTTCTACCTTCAGACTGTGAATGTTCCAGAGGTCCAGGTCCTTGAAGTCCACAGAGGAGGGTCCAGATTGATCACTTTAATGGACTTTTTCCATCATTTCTGAGCCTCAGAACTTCATCAGAACAGCAGATAGACACATGACATTTAGGAGGAAGAACACATCTGGGTTCTGCTAGAACCTGACACCAGATCAGTTCTACATCCATCCAGGTGTCTCAGTCTGAACCCTGGACCTGGTTCTGTTCATATTTTCTATTACCAACTGCTTCTGCAACACTTTCACTCTTCGCTCTGAGAACATGTCGACTCCATCTGACCAACAGAAAGACTTCAACTGGAATAGAAGAAGAAGAATTCACAACAAGACAGATGTGGATGGTAGGATGGAGGAGAGCAACAACAGAAAACTTGTTTTCTGCCTCTTTGTGTGCAGTCTTGTGTCTTTTTGCTCAGTTGTTGTTCTTTGTGTCGTGTTTCAGTTGAACAGCTGCTTATTGGTTCTCTGATAAATGTAGTTTCTGTTTGATAAACGTGTGAATAACGGTCTGAGAATATCTTCAGCTTCCTGTTTAGAGCCGAACACACTCATGTTTATTTCTAACCTGCTCCTCTCACAACTCAGTCAACTGTGCAGCTCGGCTCCGTCTGTCAAAGTGTTTCTTGGAGTGTAATTAGGCAGGAATCTGTCTTTATGTAATGACGCTGCTCGGTGTCCTCCCTGGATGAACCCTGTGCAGAGAAACGTTGTCCTCGCCTGGTCGCGTTGGTCCGACTGCAGCTTGTGGTGCCAAACACGCCTCCAGCTCGCCGGGAATGAAAGCCAGCGGCAGGATGCCAGGTCCAGGACGCTTCATCAGCCGCCGCTCCAAGAACCCGCTGAGGGATTCGGAGAACTGCCTAAAAACAGACTGTGACACTATTGGCTGTTTGTTTTGTTGCGACCAGAGCTGCCAGCAGGGGGCGCTGGCAGGAGGAAACACCTGCACCTCACCTGTCTGCTGTCACTCAGTCTGACCCCAGAGAATGCTGGAGGTAATCCGGACGCGTGTTCAGAGCCTTTGCACTGACGCTGCTGTTTCATCATTGACTATTGTTTCATTCGTTATTGTTTCATTGCTGCTCATGTGATGTTTTTGAGCCTTTCAATGTGAGTACAAATGTTAGTTTAACAGATCCTTCAGCTCGGGTCAACTGGACCAGTCTGAACCAAAAAGGTTCTCTACAGTGGTTTAAACAACGTTTGATAAAGATATATTTCAGGACGAGACACATCGATCCGTCGACAGCACCAGGTTCAGTTTTTTAATATATTTTTGGGCTTTTGTCTTTATTGAGAATGGTGGAGAAAGACAGGAAGGAGGAGAAGAACGGGGAGAGACCTGCAGCAAAGGGTGGTGAGCGGGAGTCGAACCCACGACCGCCACGTCGGGGCTAACGACAGCTAACTAAAGCTAACTACACCTAACTACAGCTAATTATAGCTCACTATAGCTAACTTTAGCACACTATAGCTAACTTTAGCTCACTATAGCTAACTTTAGCTAACTTTAGCTAACTTAAGCTCACTATAGCTCACTATAGCTAACTTTAGCTCACTACAGCTCACTACAGCTAACTACAGCTCACTATAGCTAACTTTAGCTAACTATAGCTAACTTTAGCTCGCTATAGCTCACTATAGCTCACTGCAGCTCACTTCAGCTCACTACAGCTAACTACAGCTCACTACAGCTAACTTTAGCTAACTATAGCTAACT
>NW_007578794.1:52650-53935 GCF_000690725.1 Stegastes partitus
AGCTAACTATAGCTAACTATAGCTCACTATAGCTCACTATAGCTAACTATAGCTAACTTTAGCTCACTATAGCTTACTGCAGCTCACTACAGCTCACTTCAGCTAACTATAGCTAACTATAGCTAACTTTAGCTAACTGTAGCTCACTGTAGCTCACTATAGCTAACTATAGCTAACTACAGCTAACTACAGCTAACTACAGCTCACTACAGCTAACTTTAGCTCACTATAGCTCACTGCAGCTCACTACAGCTCACTTTAGCTAACTATAGCTAACTTTAGCTAACCTTAGCTAACCGTAGCTCACTATAGCTCACTATAGCTAACTTTAGCTAACTATAGCTCACTATAGCTAACTATAGCTAACTATAGCTAACTACAGCTAACTATAGCTCACTACAGCTCACTACAGCTAACTACAGCTAACTACAGCTAACTATAGCTCACTATAGCTCACTACAGCTCACTACAGCTAGCTTTAGCTCACTATAGCTCACTATAGCTCACTTTAGCTCACTACAGCTCACTATAGCTAACTTTAGCTCACTACAGCTCACTATAGCCCTGTTCATGGGTCAGCCAGGTGAGCTGTAGGGACACCCAGGTTCAGTTCGAATGGAGGGAAACCAGAGTGTTGCATTTTGGGTATTTTTGTTGGTCCCCAAGTGTTTCTAGTTGTCAGGCTCAACCTCTGAACTCCAACGGTTTTGTGGTCCTTCACTGAGGTTCATGTTTCAGCACAAAGTCCTGCAGCTCTGTGGAACCAGAACCACATGAAAGAGGAGACAGAACTGTCAGCAGAGTCCATCAGAACGAAGGAAACCAGAGAGAAGGAACGTTTCTTTGGTTATTTTCTCAACAAAAACATCTAAAGCAGGAATCAACGTGTCAGCGTGTTCTGTGATTTAACAGCAGCACGTCTGAGGATGTTCACGGGATCTCAGGGTTCAGCAAGAACTGCTGTAATAACTGTGATATCTGGACTCGGAGGCGTCATAAATCTGTCGAGCTGAATGATTGGTGGACGCTGAACTCGTGCTCAACCGCTGATCATGTGTTTGTGCTTCATACAGTTCACACTTGTTCTCAGCCTGACTTCAGCTTTCTGTTCTCTCAGTGTGGAACATCTGCAGCTGCTGCTCACAGCGTTCTGCTGCATCAGTAATCATCACTGTGTCACATTCAAACAGTATTTACATGCAACAGGCAACAGTCAGTGGACAGGGTGTTACCTGGTTACCGTGGCAACAGTCAGTGGACAGGGTGTTACCTGGTTACCGTGGCA
>NW_007578794.1:54822-58903 GCF_000690725.1 Stegastes partitus
GGAGAACCCGGAGAGAACCCACGCTGCACGGGGAGAACATGGAGACTCCACGCAGAAAGATTCCGGTGCCCCCACCGGGACGCCAACCGGCGACCTTCTAGCTGCGAGGCAACAGTGCTACCAACTGCGCCACCCTGCAGCCCAGACAAGAAACAACCACAGAGAATCACTGCAGAGACACAAGAGCCCACAAAGACAAAAACTAGTGACACACAGACACAAAAAGACACAAAAGACAACAAGAAAGACAAAAAGGCACAAAACAACCATAAAGAGACACAAAATGATGACCAAGGTGTAACGTCTGAGTTGTTTCTGGTTCAGTGGACAGTGCAGCTCTGAACCTGTAATAACTGTGTGTCTTGTTAGACGTGTAGGATGTAAGCGCAGCTTTTGTTTGTTCATCAGCCTTTATTTAATCAGACAGAACAGATCTCTTCTTCCATAAATGTGTCCTCTGCGATCATCACCGGGTTCCGTCTGATCCAGAATCAGATCAACATGATCTCACATGTGAAGAATGGAGGCGACACAGTCGGCCTGCTGTTTACTGGAGGCTCTAATGGTTAAATGAGGCGTGCTCGGCGTGGCATTGTGGCTGTTCCTGTTTACGGTGGACATGCGGTGTTTTGACAGCGTCTGAATCGCTGCGTGTCCACGCTGGAGGTCCTCATGTCACGCCATCCGCTAACGAAGCTGCAGCAGCACCTCCACCTCCACAAAGGCAGCATTCTTCTGCTCGCTGACTCCGCTCACATGTCGAGTCCTGCAGCAGAAAACAGGTCAGAGTGTTCGGAGCCCAGCAGAGCGCCGCTCGGCCTCATGGGAAACCGACTGTTTACACTGAGACGCTTCACAGGAGGACGGACGCCCGGCGCTGACACAGTAGACGGAAAACTGCACATCAACAGCTCAGGATCTGCACAAACAAAGTCCAGAGTCTGAATAATGGTCGTGTACGGCGGGAACATCAGTTCACTGGACTGTAAAGAAAACTGAACGTCTCCTTTTTGTCTTACAGACTTGTCCATGTTTCTGAAACACACAAATTTACCAATAAAATTACTCAAACAGGCTGAATTTACATTTTTTTACAGAACGTTTTCACATAAAAACAACGAGTTTATCCTCATTTATCTCATATTTCTTTTGCATGTTTCTGATTCTTCCACACGTCTCAAACACACCAATGATCAGTAACGCTTCATAAACAGACTGAATTACATGTCCCATGAAAAATAGCATAAAAACCCCATAACTGCTAATTTATCATAATTTCATAAATATTTCCTATTTATTTAATAAATGAAACTGCCAAAGTGTATTTAGAAAACACCTTTAGTGACCGTTCACAGAGGAACAGCTGTTGTTTCTGTCAGTTGACAGATTTATTTGTTAAATGACACATTTTTTTGTATAATTACAGCAGTTATAGCAACAAACAATGTGACGTGTTTTCAATATCTATGATGACTGATAACTGGTCCGATCACACCTTTGATATCCAGAACATTGTCCACAGCTGGATCAGAGCTGCAGAATGATCCAAATGCACTTTATTATCACTGTACTAACTACTAACGGTGTCCTGATCAAGTTTTTCTGATCTGCGTTATTTAGTATTTAGTTTCTGCTGATTTTATCCCATTTTCATGATAATACACACTTCAGTTGTCGTAGACCAGCTGCAGTACCTGGTTGTTCCACCAGGTGGAGCCTCTCACTGTTCAGTCCTGTAGAGACCAGAGGAGGCGTCTACAGACTACAGCTCATGGTGGCAGCAGAGAGCATTGTGGGAGTTTAGCAGCAACGGGACCATGACAGAGACTCTGAGGAGGTTCAGGACCTCCAAGCAGAACTCAGGTGATAAATCCAGCCAGCGGTCGTTGACACTGTTCGTAGAAAAGCAGGTTTATCTGTTTACATCATGTGACTGCAGCTTTACCTGCACAACCAGCGCTGCCATCTTTAGTCAGGTAAACTGTTATTGATTGGTTGATTTTGCAGCACGGTCCAATCCTTATCTCAAAGATCAGACCTGGAAAAGGAAAACATGACTTGATATTTGCTGGGTCACCATGGCGACCAGTCCCTCCCATCGGATATCTGTTTGGCTGAACAGTCGCGGCAGTAAAGAAATAAAATGTGGTGATCGTAAATGTGACAAACGAAGTTTGAAAATGAAGTTCAGTTTCATTTTGTGAGAAAAACACATTAAACCTGCATTAATTTAACAACCTGAGCCGAGCCACTGCAGAGGAATCTGGACAATGAGGCGACCTGGACTCACCTGGACTCACCTGGACTCACCTGGACTCACCTGGACTCACCTGGACTCACCTGTGCTGTGTGTCATGACCTTTGTATTGTGACTCCTGCTCCTCGTTAAACCGCTTATTCTCTGGATTTCCTGCTGAATTAATGATTGAACATTTGACCGCCTGCAGCTCTGAACGCAGAGGTTCTGGATAAACAGTGTTGGTGTGAACGTTCTCTAGCATCAGTCCCAGTGTGTCGTAATCTAGAACCCAGTCAGAACAGAACGTGTTGGGCTGAAGGACTGTTGTTAGCTGTGAAGGTTAAAGATGTGATGAGACCTTTGGATGGATCAGCAGCTTCTGTTCCGTCCAGAACGATGAATTATAATAATCCACTTTGATTTAAGTGGACCTAATCTGCTTACAGTTTACACTGAATTACACTCTTTGATTTTGGCTCCGTTTGAACTTGAGGTGTTGACGTGAAGCTACAAAGTTCTGGAGATTAAATCCACAGCAAACTGACAGGAACCAGCAGAGAACACAGGAACCCGACTTCATGTTCTGCCACGTCCTGCTCAGATGAACCTGGTCAGTAAAGAACAACATGACTGTGAGCCTTCAAACAGGGACACTGAACACATCAGTGAACAGAAACAAACCTCAGAGACGTGAATCTGTTTTGACTCTGAGGAGCTTGAACCTGGTTAATATGCAGATCTATGCAGCCAGCAGACGCGTCTTTACTGCAAGTTTTCTGAAGAAAAAGAAGAAAATCATTAATCCAACATGTGTGAAAGCTGCACATCTGGAATCATTTTGAAGCTGCTGGCTGGACGAGTTCGGGGTTTCTGGGAAATCTCCTCATTAACATTCAGATTTATGCAGAAAGGTGCTTCTTAAATGAAACTTTATATGTGAGTCCAGAGACTGGTTCTGCTGCAGCTCACTGACAGTTTAACAGCTTCAGCTCCTCTCGTCTTTGAGCTGCAGATTTTACGCAGCAGATGTGACGAGCTGATAAAATGTGATCAGTTTGTAAATCCGGTCAAAGCGTCTTCAGCTGCGGCAGGAAAACTGCTGTTTGTGAAGGAAGAGCTCCACTCCCATCAGCTGCTTTTATTCTGCTTCGTGTGCTGCTGCTCACAGTTTACTGTTTTAGAAACTAAGTTTTGTAAAATATGAATTTTGAGAATTTCGTGTTTTCAGATGTGAGATTCTTCCTGTTCTCACCTTTCCTGGCTGATCAAAGTGTCCTTTTGATTCCACGACAACGTGCTCCTCACACCTGAGACGGAGCTCGGAGGTTGGAACTCTTCAAACCTGGAAAAACCACATCCTCGGGTTCTCCAAGACGTGTTTCTGCCTTCCTACAGGACATGATGCTTAATCTCCAAGCAGCAGGAGTTCATCAGGATCAGCTGTTAGCAGGTAATCAGTCGTACTTGGTCCAGGTGTTCGCAGGTGGAAGCTGCAGCAGGTGTCTGGGCTTTAAAGCTCCACAAATAAAAACTGACTGAAGCTGCTTCTTGTGGCTTCCTCTGTTCTTCTTACAAACACGTGAAAACTCAAATCATTTTCCCCAATGTTTGGGTTAATTTGGACAAAACAGGAAGACAGGTGAGTTAGTTAAACAGGTGAGTCAGAACAGGTGAGTGAGTTAGGACAGGTGAGTGAGTCAGAACAGGTGAGTGAGTCAGAACAGGTGAGTGAGTTAGGACAGGTGAGTGAGTTAGGGCAGGTGAGTGAGTCAGAACAGGTGAGTGAGTCAGAACAGGTGAGTCAGTCAGAACAGGTGAGTGAGTTAGGACAGGTGAGTGAGT
>NW_007578794.1:61985-62725 GCF_000690725.1 Stegastes partitus
CTGGTTCAGCTCCTGGTTCAGCTCCTGGTTCAGCTCCTGGTTTTGCTCTCAGACGGAGATCACAGCTGAAATGAACGAGTTTGTCTTTGTGTAATTTCTGGTGTTTGTGAAACATCCAGTAAAATCCTACAAAAGTAAAAAAAACTGTTCACATCAGACAATGTGCAACTAGAAAACGATCCAGTTTTACTGCATTTAAAGCTGCTAAAACTATTTCACAGTTATTTTTGCTGCTTTGACAGTTTCGTCCCTTCCAGTATTTAACTGTTGTGTAACTTTATCTGCTGCAGAAGATCCCTGATCCAGTCCTCCAGGTTCAGGAGACGCATGAAGAAAGCTCCTGAGGTGTCTGACGGGCAGGTGGAGCTGCAGCTGTTCATCAATCAAACAATTAGTTGCCGACTGACTATTCTGGACGGAATATGGATGAGCTGATAGAAATCACTGAAGTCAGACTTTAGCTCTGGACTCTGCTGCCATCATCTCCAGTGTGACAGAGCAATAAGCCTTAAACACAACAAATAATCACTCAACTGTCAACTCATAAACTACCCTGCAACTATTCTGATAATCAATCAATCTATCAATTAGAGTCATTTTTAAATCCGTCTAAATTATGTCATTACAGCTTCTTCAGTGTGAATTTTTCCTGTTTTCTGTCTTCTGTGTCTGTAAGTGAACAGGTGAGGATGTGTCTACGTCCTGCAGCGAACAGGTGAGGATGTGTCTACGTCCTGCAG
>NW_007578794.1:62987-64073 GCF_000690725.1 Stegastes partitus
CCTGGTTCTAGTGACCTGGTTCTAGTGATCCTGGTTCTAGTGACCCTAGTCCTGAATCTTTATTGACAGGTTGTGTTTCATCCAGTTTCAGTCGACTGGCGCCGTTAAACCCGGAACGGCAGCTTTTCTTTCAAACATCTCTGAAACCGAGCCGGTACCGAGCCAGAGGAACCAGACGGACCTTGAACTAATCATGTGTCACCACGGATCCATGGACGTACAGCAGACGTCCTGTCACAGGGATTTCCGGATCGGCTTCTTCAGGTTGTTCTGCTGCAGCTGGTTTTCTGCAGAGCAAAGACGGGATCCAGTTTGAAATGTTGGAGAGACTGAAGCAACAAAGCAGACTGTTGGTTGAACTTCAACCACGAGTGGACTTCAGATGAAGCTAATTGCTGACGTGGATCCAACATTTCTGTGTGGAGCGAGGTTCTATTTTAAACGGACTTCAGCTTTAAACGTGGGCCCATAACGACGTGACTCAGAAACCAGCCTCATTCATCAGCTGTTCACTGTTCAGGGTTAAAACCAGTCCGTGAATGTGGGAGAAAGAGGAACCGTCTGAGCTCAGTGGAGTTTGTTGGTAGAACGTAGCTTCAGCAGAAGCTGCTGAGTTCAACGTGTTTGAGTTCTCAGCTGCTCGGACGGCTGCAGGTTTAACCGGCGAGCCTTCGTCACGCTGCCGCACACGGCAACGCTGTGTTGTGTGTCTGACACACAAAGACCCTGCAGCTCTCAGAAACCCCCAATCGGGGATTTTCCCATGAAGTCCAGCTGTTTCCACGGTAACCGGCGGCGGCCCCCAGCCACCTGAGCAGCAGATCTGCGACACACTGACCTCAATCTGCAGCTCTTTGTCGGCTGCTAAGTCGACCAGAGCGAAGCCTGCAGCACCAAGCACCGGCATCACATGACCCGCCAAGGTTCTGTCGGACTGGTGCCGGCACCGAGGGCTCAGCTCTGATTCAGGGTCCTCTGACATCTGTGTAGGAGGAACGCTGACAGTTTGTTCTGTCCACCTGGATCACAGGTCTCAGGTGGAAACGTGACTCACTACCGGACACGCTGAAGCTACTGCTGTCGAGT
>NW_007578794.1:64982-70834 GCF_000690725.1 Stegastes partitus
GAACAGGTGAGGATGATGTGCCTCTGCTGGTTTCTGTTCAGTCTAAGTGTGTCACTGTGTTCTCCATCTGGAAACAGACACCAACTGTTCAGTCTGAGACACAAAAACCCAACAGAGACAAACAGTGGAGATAAAGACACAGAACGGAGGAAGCAGGAGACGACAGCAGTGGAAGTGCATCTCACACCTTTGTGCACTTCCTCTGCAGACTCACAGCAGCTCATTCACACTGTTATTTGCTCCAGACTCCACCTTTGTTCTGCACTTAGTCTGTTGGCAGCAGGTGAAGTGTCCAGATGCTGCTGAAGCCACCTGAAGCCACCTGAAGCCACCTGAAGCCACGATCTCATAATGCTCAGTTTTATCATTTGGCTTCTTCATAACTGATGATAATTGTGTGTAAACTATTTTGTCTTCTTTACATCTGAAGTGCTGCTAGTTTGAAGATAAGGTAATGCAAACATCCATCCATCATCTCTACACCTTAACCCTCACTAGGGTCATGGGGGGCGGAGCCTATCCCAGCTGACTCAGGGTGAAGGCAGGTTCACCTGGACAGGTAACCAGTCTATCACAGGGCTACACTTAGAGACAGACAACCAAGCACACTCACATTCACACCTACGGACAATTTACAATCACCAATTAACCTCAGCATGTTTCTGGACTGTGGGAGGAAGCCGGAGAACCCGGAGAGAACCCACGCTGCACGGGGAGAACATGGAGACTCCACGCAGGAAGATCCCGGGTGTCCTCACTGGGACGCCAACCGGCGACCTTCTAGCTGTGAGGCAACAATGCTAACCACTGACACAACGTACATTATGTAGTTTTTATTGTAAACGTTTGTTGTTTGTATTGTTTAGTGTTACTACTGGTACAGCATCAGATTGTTTTCTGGTCTTACAGGTGAAAAAACTCACAAAACACCCACAAATGGACATAAAGAGACACAAAGCAGCCGACACACACAGTGACAGCAGATGATCGGCTGGTTTTCAGCCAGTTTGTAGCTAACGTTGGGTTAGATTCCTGGGAACTGGTTCAGTCTGTGTCTGGTCAGTGAAACTCTGCTGATTCCTCTGATTGAGCAGATCTCACTGCTCTGCTTCAGGTCTTATCTGGTTCATGCAGCTGCTGTTGTTCTTTTATTCAGTATTCTGGGCCGTTTATGGGTCATTTTAAATCAACCTTTGATTCATTGTGGACAAGTCTGAGTCACAGTGTTTCAAGTGATTTTGAGTCATTCTGAGCAGTTTTAATTCATAGCCAAAGATCCTCAAAGCTGATCTTCAACAGCTCCATGTTGGAGGAGTTTCCTCGGGTCTGTGTTGTCTTCAGTGTGTAACCTCATGTGCTTCTTTAATCTGCAGCAGGGTCGTCCTGCGAGGTGCAGATCTGCTGCTAATGAGTTAACGAGGGTTAAGTGAGCGCTCTGTAAGCTTCATGTGAACGGCTCTGTGTGTCACGCTGCCCTCGCCGGGTGGGGACGCCTCGCTGACCCCCGTGACCCTGCAGCCACCCAAACACCTCCATCGGCAGTGACATCCCTTCAGATGGCGCCGAGGGTCGCAGGGATCCTCAGGAATGTGGCCACCTGGTTACTCAACAGTTAATCTGAGCGGTCACGAGCCTGCTGGCAGCAGCTGAGCCTCAAAGCCTCTGATCCTGAAACCATTAGTGTCCATGACTGAGACACGAATACCTGTCCCAAAGCGAATCCTGTTCCTGGACCTGTTGGTATTTCCTCCACCGCCTCGTGTGTTTCCCTGTGGCTGTCTTCGTCGGTGGTGGATTGAAAGGCCGAGGTGTGCCAGAGGCTTTAATCTGCTCGCTTTAGTGTGGACGTTCCATGACCCAATCATTAATGCGAGCAGGAAAACCTGCGCATCCCGACACGTACACGCCACTCATTAAGAACATATTCCACTTCAAAGCTGTTCACAAAAACACTTAGAACGAAACCGACAAAGATTTTGGTAGAAAAAAATGAGATCAAACAAACATGTTTGAAGCAGGAGGCTGATGAGCTGCCAGCTTTTCCAGAGACCACTGAGTCAGAGAGAAGTTCTCATGTACTCATCGGGTTTATTAGTTAAAGATGGAGCTTTCCTTCAGACCACCTCCAACATTCACCTGCAGCTTTACAGCCGCCTCAGGCACCAAGACCTCCAACCTGCAGGAGCGTGGAGGTGAAAACCGTCCTGGTAATGGGACACACCACACACAAACTGTTAGAGATCCCTGCTGGCAGTGCCCCTGTAGGGAGAACAACCCGTTCCAAGGTAGAACTTCTGAGCTCAACACTTCAACTCAGAGATCAGAAAAAAAACAACTGTTGGGTTCTACAGCACATCAGAGGTAAAAAAAAAAAAAAAAAAAGGCTAAAACCTGTCTGAAAACAGTCCAAAACACTCTAAAACTGGTTTAAAACTAAGTCCAAAACAGTCCAAAACCAGAACCAAACCAGTCCAGTTCTGCATAACTTGAAGCTTCAGCTCCAGTAGTTTAAAACTCTCCTGCATTGTCCTGGACAGAGAAACCCTCTGTAGAGACCAACCCACTTCATTTCTGCTCTCTGCTGTTGGGCCGTGGAGTCTGTGGATCTGAATCAGCAGGTTTTGGTTCTTCATGCTGCTGCTCGACAGACTCGGCTCACCTGAACACGAACAGGTACGATGCAGTAAAACCAAACTCCTCCAGCTGTCACTTCATATTGTGTTTCAGTCAGAACCCTGAAGAGACGTGTCCTGGTGGTGTTCTGGCCCACAGTCCTCAGATGTTCTCTCAGCTCTTTGTTGTTCTTATTAGCAGCCAGTCAAACATCTGGGAGGTCACTTCAGTTAAAACAGCCACAGTGTGAGACGTGCACATGTTTTTCATTTAATACACACAATAACAAAAAAGCATCTTTATTTGTTCCAGAGCAGCACTTCTTCAGCCTCCATCATCTGAGCACAGAGCAGCACATGACCCACCTGCCAGTGCCCAGCACACCTGACTGCCTGCGTTCCTGCTCTGGATTAAATACTAAAGTTGGACATTCGTGGTGTGTGTGTGGAATTAATGAAATCCAGTGGGTAGATCACGTCTGTCCTCTGTGCTGGAGGAACTACAAAGTGTTTGTTTCTCAGTTCAGGACATTCTCTGTGTTAAAGCTGAAGATTAGAGCCTGAACCCAGAGGGAACACTGCTAATCCTGCTGCAAAACAATGTACTGCTGCTGTCACACAGTCATTCACTCCATTATTCAGTCACTTCATTTCACCAGCTCACAGCTGAAGGTAAATAAATCTGAAAAACAAGAAAACATTTACAGATAATGAACAAAAATGCCAGTGGGGTTACACCCAGAAACAAGAGCTGTGTAGTGATTAATAACTTCCTGATTTGAGTTATATCAGTTTTCTACAAAGATGCTTTTAACCAGGAAGCCCAGAGGCCGTCATATAAAGAACAGTATCATCTGCATAGAGACAAAAGCAGCCACAGCTGTATTAAAAAGCAGACAGTGTGTTGTACAGTACTGCAGCACACGACTGTGTAACATCACTGAAATATCAAATTATTCTAAACTGCGTGACTGACACAAGTTAGAGAATCTGTGATCAGTGAAACCAAGCTGAGTCCAGCTGTGGTTCCATCAGTCCACCTGCATGAACATGGTTCTACAATGAGCTGAGAGCAGCAGAACCTTCTCAGTTCTGGACCTCTGGACTGTGTCTATCTATGTCTGCATCATGGCTCCACATGGAGAAGACCTGAACAGAGGAGGAGAAACATCTGACTGAGAGACCGGACAAAGATGGAAAAGGATCCAGAAGATCAGTGAGCAGCTAGAACCCAGTGCAGCCCAGTGTGAGCAGGAACCAGGAGGTCCAGAAGGAGCCACAGCAGCACTGATCAGGGCTGCAGTGGTCGTCCTCCTACAATGACTCCACGGACAGTCAACTACTGTCACTATGGAGCTGTGGACACCAGACAAAGGCAGCTGCTTCAGACTTGGCACAGGGCTGATCAATGGAGACCAGAGTTAGTGTGAAGCTCACACAGTGTGAAGGACACTTCAGAACATCAGCCTCTATGGACGGAGGAGCAGAACTAAACCTGGCTGCTGCTCACAGCTAAACTTCCACATCAAAGTTCACCAGAGAACATGAACAGATCCTGATGGATGCTGGAGAACATCCTCTGGTCAGATGGAGATCAATGTGTTGGGCTCACATGGAGTCCAGATGTTTGGTGTGAACCTGACCAGGACCACCACAGTGGATCATGGTCCTGACAGTGAAGCACGGAGGTGGCAGCATCATGATGTGGGGCTGCATGAGGGCAGAAGGTGTTGATGACCTTTCTAGAAGCTCCATGAATGTCTGAGGATGAACCAGGATACTAGCTGACCAGATTCCTCCCAGTCTGCAGAAGGTGACGATGCTTAACGTCATGTTCATCCCACACATCTCTAAATAATCTCACGATGCCTCGTAAACAGTCGTGTTTGTTTTCAGCAGCTCCACATGGCAGCACTGAGTATTTAAAGAGGAGTTTAAAAGTCGAGCAGGAACTGCCTCTGAAGGTAATCGTGGAAGTAAAGTGTTATCAGGTGTTTGTGTTCACTTTCAGGAATGGGTTTTGGATAATCTGTGCTGCGTTCTCAAACAGTGAGTGCAGGATTAGCGGCAGGAAAACACAGTGTTACATAAAGGCAGCCTGTGCTCTGGCATGTTGTTGTGGTGCTCGGTGTTTTGGACGCAGGTGTAAATACTACTTCTCGTGGTTTCTGTTCCAAACGTAATGTTCTGCAGCAGAGGGTGTGGCTGAGCTCATAAGCAGATTTGCAGTAGTAGCTTGTTGTACCAAACGGAGGCGGAGTGTAAAGATAGCAGACAGCTTTAGCAGGATTGGACGGGACCTTTCCAAAAGACAGGTTGACCTAAACCTCCTCGCTAAGAGCGGATAAACCCACTGTGGAAAACAGAGCTCTGGCCACCGAGTTACACAGTCGCAGTGTTACGTTAGCTGCAGTCATGCGGCTCCAAACACTGCCATGCTGCAGAGATGTTTGATCTGATTCCAGGTCCTGACTCTGGAGACCTGCTGCAGATCTCTGTCCAAACCCTGGTTCAGGCTGCAGGCAGCTCAAAGCTGGTTCCAGGGTTAATGAGCAGTCTGAATCACAGCTGAGCTTCTTCATTCAAATCCAGTCTGGAGCCTCAGTTTTTACAGTTTTAAAGATCACACAGCTGATCTAATGACACTTTCACACCAAGAACCAACGTGATGAACCAAATCAGAACTCAGATCTGAGTCGACTGTGGTCTGGACTTCTACACCTCCAACTCTGAGATCTCAGTTCTCTGCACCAGAGGATCTGACTCTGTTAGTGAAAGGAAGAGACACAAACCAACCAGTCATATTCAAACGTCAAGTCAAAGTGTGGGAGGGCTTCCAGAGCTCTGTGGTGGGATTGTGTGTCTCATCTGACCTGGGACCATCTCAGGATGAACCGACCTGCTGAGTCTGCTGCACTGAGTGGATCAACAGAAGAAGAAGAAAGACTGTGCCCGTCCGGTTTAACTTGAAGCACTGAGCAGCTCCTGTCTGCAGGAACCCTGAAGGAGGCTGGAACCAGACCAAGTTCTGACCCGTCTGAGGTTCAGTCCTGTTTATTTGTCTCCTGCTTCTGTTTGCTCACACTGGAGATCCTGCAAGTTTAAAATTCCATTTACGCGATGAGTTAATTACAGGAAGCACAGAGAAGATCTCATCTGCTGCCTGTGTGAGAGCAGCCTGACATTCTACACTCCCTGCATATACATATACATATATACATATACATATATACATATATA
>NW_007578794.1:71067-72768 GCF_000690725.1 Stegastes partitus
TGTATATATGTGTGTGTGTATCAGAGACTGACAGCTCAGCTCGGTGCTACGAGGCTTCTGGCTGCAGTGAGAAAATCACAAATGTGTGTGACTGGGTCCAGCATGAATATTAATGTGAGTTTATTTAAATCCTGCAGCTGATACCTGCAGCATCAGAACTAATGAAGCATTTAAAGCTGCTCTCGTCCTCGTAGAAACTTTCTGTCCTCAGTTAGTCTTCTCTCCAGAACAGATGCTGCCAGATCAGAACCGGGGGGTCGATACAGTAACACAACCCCCTGTTCAGCCTCATTCCCAGGAAAACACACTGTTGTATTGTGGGTATTATGGTAACAACACACACACACACACACACACACACACACAGTAAAGTGATTAAATCAGTGGGAACAAGCTGCTTTTCTCTCCTTAATTACTCACAATTCAGTTAATGTGACCAAAGTATGTGAACTGCCAGGAAACACTGTGTGTGTGTGTGTGTGTGTGTGTGTGTGTGTGTGTGTGTGTGTGTGTGTGTGTGTGTATTGTTTATGTTGTGTGGTATAAAGTTTGGTTGCAGACCCGGTTAGGTTGGGATTAGTGGTTCTGGGTTTATGTGAAGTCTCCTGGAAATGAGTGTTAGTCTGAATCAGTGGAAGTGGACCAGAACACGGTGGAAGTGGACCAGAACACGGTGGAAGTGGACCAGAACACGGTGTTCTGGTGCAGCCGCTCACGTGTCTGCAGCTGACTAACACGTAAAACGTCTGACAGGAAGTGATGGCGATTGGTTCTTCACTGTGGGTTCATGGTCACATCAGAAAGACAAACCACGTTCATCAGAACACATCCTGAGATGTTCTGCTTCACAAGCAGTCGTGGTCAGACGTCCATCATGGCCACCTCTGTGTCACATACAGTGCACAACAGCAGTGTCACTACAGTATCAGGATTCCTAACTGTATTCCTCACAGTAATCAGATTACTTCTAAAAGTCAGTTCAATTCAATGTTATTTGTAGAGCTCAGTTTACAACACGTCATCTCACAGCCTGAACAGAGTCCGGCACAGACCTTATGAACGTAAACAGAGAGCCAACAATCCAGAGCAGCTTTTGGGCTCCCTTTGAATAAGCAGTTGGCAACGGTGGGAAGGAACCAAAACCCACCAAGGGAGGAAAAAACCTCCAGCAGAACCAGGCTCTGCCTGGACTGGTTGGGTGGGAGTGGAGATGAGGGGGCAACAGATGGAGAGTAGCAGCAGAACAGAACAGTAAATATGAATATGAAAAAAAACTGAGTATTGTCTCTGATATCGGAATACAAACTACCACTGTACGTTTCATACATTAAATTCAGACCTAAACTGAGTCCATCGTTCATTCCTGAGCTTCTGTGGTTCCTTCAGTCTTCATCTCTGTTGACAGACTCAGTCCTCCTCAGCACAGAGGAGACCAGAGTCCACTGAGTTCTGCTCACATGTTCTGATGGAGGAGACCAGAGTCCACTGAGTTCTGCTCACATGTTCTCACCTTCTTGTTGTGCTGCTCTACCTTTCTCTGGAAAACACCTCAAAGGGCTTCTGGTGGGTTCAGCTCAGAACTCACAAGTCTCTCAGTCAGATTTTTCTCTGGAGCCATGATGCAGACATAGACACAGTTCATAGTTCCAGAACTGAGAGAGTTCTGCTGATTGGATGGATGGATGGATGGATGGATGGATG
>NW_007578794.1:73374-75377 GCF_000690725.1 Stegastes partitus
TATGGCTGATTCAGCAGTAAATATGATGAGTTGGTCAAGTGTTTCTTAAAGCAACAACATGTAACGTTAAAATCTAAAATGGAAAATGTTCCATATGTTGCTGTGCCTTTATTGTCCTAAATGTTCAAAGAAATCTTTTTTTTTTAGTGCAACATCTTATTTTCGGATCTCCTTTATTCTCACAGTGACGTATCACTACTGACAGCAGCAGCATTGGAATGAAACGACAAAACGTGAATAAAACTCGAACACATCGAGTCGCCTCAACGTTTCTGCCTGTCAGATGCTTTTTCACTTGCAGTGGTGGAAACAACTCCCATGATGCCGCATGATGCCCCGTCATCAAACAACGTCTTCTCGTGTTTTAATGATGAGACAACTCATGTTGGTATAAAAGGGTTTAAACTGACGGATGAACCTGTTCTTCTGTTTCTGCAGAGTTTTTGATGAGACCTTCTGGTTTCGATGCATCATAAACAACCGAATGGAGATTTTTCATTTCTAACACAAATACTTCTGCTGTGTCTAAAGTTGGCCTTTTCCAGCTTTACAACCAAACTCCAGCAGAAAAACCCAACATTCTGGAGATTCTGCAGATTGCAAAGGACAAAAACTAGTTTTAATTTATTCAACTGGGACATTTCCAGTGTGACTCACTGACCTTAAGCTGAGCCGTAAAGAAAGGTCTTTAACGGCAGAGGAAATGAGAAGCAGCACAGAGTTTGGGGTTAAATAATGCATGTAATGACTCTTTTTAATAAAAGTCTTTATGACTGAGTTGCCATGTGGGTCATAAAGTCAGTTTTATTGAGCAGAACTTTGTCTCAGCTCTCCAGAAACAAACACAATGAAGCGCCGCTGAGCAACGTGGAGGAAACCAACAGCTGCGCTTTATCTTTACTCCAGCATCCAAACTCTGGAGACTGTGCAGCTGTGCATCGACGCTGCGCTGCTTCAGGACGGACTCTGTTTTAAACTTTATCCTGAGCTGCTGCAGCTGGAGGTCAAACGGCACAACGTCCCGGTTTTACTATCAGGCAGCACAAGGTCAGAGAGGGAATGTAGAGAATCTGTGGTTGGAGAGTTCATCAGTCGACCACAAACGACTAAGAGACACCGAAAAAAAGAAGGCGACGATCACAAGAAAAGACAAGTGAAGAGACACCAGATGACTGTAAAGAGACAAACCACCACATCAGAGGTGCAACATAGCACGAGCTGAGTGACCGCAGACACCAAAACAGCAGACAGAGGTCCAGCAGACGTAACAAAGAGATTCACACCCGTCGGAAACGGGACGGGTTGATGTCGGCAATATTTAGTGTTAGAAAGACACAAAATACTGTAAACGGGCGCCCCTATAGCTCAGCTGGCTGAGCGGCGCATGAACAGGCTATAGTTAGCTGTAGTTAGCTTTAGTTAGCTTTAGTTAGCTACAGTTAGCTTTAGCTAGCTGTAGTTGTCTTTCGTTAGCTATAGTTAGCTGTAGTTAGCTACAGTTAGTGTTAGTTAGCTGTAGTTAGCTTTAGTTAGCTGTAGTTCGCTTTAGTTAGCTGTAGTTCGCTTAAGTTAGCTGTAGTTATCTGTAGTTAGCTTTAGTTAGCTGTAGTTAGCTTTAGCTAGCTATAGTTAGCATTAGTTAACAGTAGTTAGCTTTAGTTAGCTATAGTTAGCGTTCGCTAGCTGTAGTTTGCTTTTGTTAGCTGTTGTTAGCTTTAGATAGCTGTAGTTAGCTTTAGATAGCTATAGTTAGCATTAGTTAGCAGTAGTTAGCGCTAGTTAGCTATAGTTAGCGTTTGTTAGCTGCAGTTCACTTTAGTTAGCTGTAGTTACCTGTAGTTAGCTTTAGTTAGCTACAGTTAGCTTTAGCTAGCTGTAGTTGTCTTTAGTTAGCTATAGTTAGCTGTAATTACAGTTTTCATCTTCATTCTCATTTCCAGCACCTTTGCTTTGGGCAGGGAAAAATAAATTGTCGGGTCAAATATCAGGTTTTGGTGTGAGTT
>NW_007578794.1:76021-80710 GCF_000690725.1 Stegastes partitus
TGAACCTTGTCACTGACCTTCCTTACCGTCAAACAGGATCCGACTCCGGTCTGACAGAACCCTGAGCAGGTAAAGTCTGTCTCAGTGTGTTTTTATAAGAGTTTGGTGTGTTTGACAGCAGAGTCTGGGTCAGTGGGTCAGCACCGGTTCAGAACATTCTACAGCCTGTTCAGCTTGTCGGGCTGGTTCTAGCTGCTGTCAGTGTGTTTTACAGGTTCTGTTTGTGTCGTGTTCACTGACTCTAACTGGTCCGGTGGATTTATGAGTTGTTTCACTGACTTTTACAGCTTTGGCCTGTTTCAGTGTTAAATGCTGGTTTGGAGCATTAACGGCCCGCTCCAGGTTGTTTCTGTGATTGGAAGGTCCGGTGTGTGTTCGGCCTGGTCCTGTGTTTTCGTGGGCTCCAGTGTGTTTTCAGGTGTTGTCGGGGTGCTGCAGGATCACGGTGTTCTCCGGCCCGTGCCTCTCTGGCTGCTCCCAGGCTCTGCTGGCAGCTCTCCATTATTTACGCGGCAGCCGAGAACGTGTGACAGCTTTGGAGAACACGGTGTTCTGGCCGAACTGAACCTCCGTCCTGCTGCGGCAGCGTGGGCGGACCGGACAGATCCAGCCTTTGTGGCAGGAGGATTACAGGACCAGACACCTGTTGTTGTTCAGATGCAGACACAGTGTCAGAGCTGCTGATGTGTGATCACCTAAAGGTCCTGCAGCTGCACAGACGCTGAAGCTGTAAGTCGGACGGAGGCCCGACAACAACAGCAACGTGTTTACCAGCATGAGGAGGGAACACTTTGGGCTGATTCTGCTGTTTTCACATCAGTGAGTCTGTCTCTGTGGATCAGGATGACTTCTGCTGTACAGATTAAACGCTGGAGCTCCCTCCAGCTTTCAAAATAAAAGATTTTTTTCATTTTCAGCTTTCAGTCAAACTGAGATGAAACTCGACTCCGAGTCCCGACGTGTTCGTCCACAGATTCGCTTCACTGTGTGACTGACTGAGCAGCTGAATGTGATGTTGGACAGCCGCAGCTTGTTTCAAACTTGTCCAGTGAAGCTAAATGTGTCCTAAATGACATGAACTAGTCACAGTTACTCTACATTAAAACTGTCATGTGTCTATCTGCTGTACTGATGAAGTTCTGAGGCTCAGAAATGATGGAAAAAATCCATTAAAGTGATCAATCTGGACCCTCCTCTGTGGACTTCAAGGACCTGGACCTCTGGAACATTCACAGTCTGAAGGTAGAACTCTGGTCAGTAGATAAAGGTGCTGCAGATACAGAACCAGATGTTCTGAGGAGGTTCTGGAGGAAGTTTGTTCAGATATTGTTGATTTTATTTGGAGGAGCTCCGGATGTTTTGTTTGTTGCTGTTGTTCGAGGATCTTCTGTAAGCAGCAGACAGGGTTCTGGTTGAGGTTCTTGGAGACGTTTCTTCTCCCTGCTGGTGTTTAACAGTCTCTCCTTCCTTTTACCTTTTCTTGACCTGAGCTCTGATTCTGAAACACAGTCGAGCTCAGACATAAAAATAATGAATATTTCCACTGAGAGCCTCTTTGAGGGGAAACATAAATAAATGCACAGTTTCCCACAGATTTCTATAGTGTCTCATTTCCTGTGCGGCCGATATTAGTTAATGAAAGGCAGAGTGGTTGTGACACCTCGGCTCCAGCTGCTCCCAGCATCCTCTCTGCTCGGCCTGTTATTGTTGGAGCTCTCCGCCTTTTATCTTGATTTGTGCCACCAGCTGAGTGTTTGGACTGTCAGAGAGCTTCATGTGCAGCTCATTCATCTGGCGGCGACTCATTTCCTGAGCACAGTTTACATTAAAGCCGCAGAGTTGCTCGGAGCCTGAAGGCCTGACAGCAGCTCGATTAATGAGCTCCGATTACCGCCGCAGAGCTTCGTGCACATACATGTTTTATGAAGCAGCCGAGCCGGGGATCAGGGTTTGACTCCGTACGTCAGCGAACACGTCGACCGCAGGACAGCAGAGCAGCTCTGTTGTTTCAGGCTCGATGAGCATCAGCTCCTTTCATCGTGTGTTTCTGTACAGAAGACGCACAATTAAATGTAAATCGTCAAAAACGCACCAGGTCGACAAAAACCACAACCGAAGTCAGCGCAAGACAATACACAATAAAAACCAGTTGATCGGCTGCAACACTTTCAGCCTCTGGCTCCAGCAGCTCCGTCTCATTTCTGATCACTGAGGTTCATGTTTCAGCAGCAAGTCCTGCAGCTCTGAGGAACCAGAACATGAAGAGAGAACGCAGAGATGTCTTCTGTCAGCAGGACTCAGAACCATGGAGACCAGAGACTAAAACAACGTTTTGTAGATTATCTGTTGGTTCGTTTGATAAAAATGTCACCAGACACTTGGTCTCCACACAGTCAGATGTTGAAGTGCTTCCTGTGAACAGACGGCTCGTCTCCCTACTGGCCTCTCATTTACGTCTTTCTTTTGTCTCTTTGTGTCTCTTGTGAATAGTTTTTGCTGTTTTGTGTTTCTCCTTTAATCTTGGATCTTCTTCTCTTTCTGTGTCTTGTTTGTCTTTTATGTCTCATTTAATGTCATCTTATGTCTCTTTGGAGCAGTTTTGTCTCTTTGTGGACATTTTCTCTCGTCTTTGTCGTTCCATGTCTCCCTGCTGTCGTTTTGTCCCTTGACTTTCTCATTTCTGTTGTTTGGGCTCCTCGTCCTGCAGATGTTGAACTATCTCCATGTCTCCAGATGTTTCCTCTCTGCTCATCAGCTGTAGAAAGATGTTCCACCATCAGATGAATGTATCTCCAACGTCTGGCTCCTCTGGTCTCTGGTTCTGATCCATGCTGCATGTAGAAGAAGGGGATTTTATACTCAGTTATTTACATCATATAAATATTCAGGAAGATCATTATTTCTAAATAAAACTGGTCCTGAAATGGAGCCCTGAGGGATTCCGTGTTTCCTGTAGTTTGATCAGATTCCATCCAGGTCAAAGCTTTGACAGTAAATGTGTTGGGTTGTTCTGTGTTTCTTCAGCAGATCTGGGTCTCTGAGCTTGAACTGAAGCTGTCTGGTTCTGAGGAGGGAGGCAGTGACGGGTCATCGGGTCCCTGCGACTGTTTGACCTGCTGCCTCCTGCAGGTTAATCCGGTCACAGCTAAGAGCCTTTATGAGCTTTAACGGATGCTTTATGGTCTGCAAGAGGAGGAGGCCTGCAGCTAACAGGGATGGAAACCTAAACCCCCAACGTCTCAGTCAGGCAGCACTATATTACTGTTATTAACAAACCTAAATTAGCAGCGATACGAGAACTGTAAGTCCTGCTGGTGCTGCTCAGATTCTTCTGAATGTGTAAAATAATAAACTGCAGTCATTCTATGAACAGAAAAACAATGTTGGAAATAAAACTAGTCGAGGTTCCATCTGTGATCAAATGATGCATCAGTCACATCCCGACTGTTTCTGAGTGTTTCAGGGATGACTTCAGGATTTTATAGTTTGTTTTTAAGGTTTTAAATGAGTTGGTTCCCTCTTGTTTAACAGAACTCTACCTGCATCACACTGCAGTCAGAGGTCAACCAATCACATGCTGCTGATGTTGGGAACCAGCTCAGGAAGTCATTGTTGTTGTAACTGTTGTTCAGCTGCTGTGGTTTAGCGCTGCTCAGGACCTTCATGCTTCCATACGGAGAAGGAAAGAATTAAAGAACCTGTGCCAAGTATTTGCTGGTATTCATTTTAGACTTTTATGCTGTTACATTCATGTTCTGATAAGTTGACGTATTTTTGGGTCCAAGTGCACGACTAATGTCCCTCGTTTTATTTTATTTTTTTAAATTTTAATTTAAATTTAAATTTTTTTCTTCAAAAATAGAAAACCAACACCTGTCACCTCAACCAAATGGCCCCAGCAGTCCTGAACAGGGCTACATGTGCTTTAATTATTTATTCAGGTTTCTGTGAAAGTAAAAGAGGTTCTGCTTGGAGGTCCTGAACCTCCTCAGAGTCTCCGTCATGGTCCCGTTGCTGCTAAACTCCCACAATGCTCTCTGCTGCCACCATGAGCTGCCCGTACAGTACATAAGTCAGAAAAAATATTTATTATTAAATACCAACAAATATCTGTAAAATAAAATCCAGTTGTTTTTTTGTTTGTTTATTTATTTTTAAAGTTTAATTTCACGGCCAAACCCAGTAAAAGAACAAATCACTGTTTAAACTGCCGACTCTCCGTGAGGCTGTTGTTCAGCATGTTCTGTGATTTTACTGGATATTATCAATTATACAATACATCATTATTACAACAGCACATGTTTTTCAGTGTGGCGTGTTTTGGTTCTGTAAGTGTTGTAGGAAGGTTCTGCTGCGTTCCACAGTGTTCCCAGACCCGCTGTGGGGTCAGCGACCTCCTGCAGATCACTTGACCCACATGTTGAGCTCATGTGACTGCTCTGTTTTCATGTTCTTTCAGTCATTGTGTTTCTGCTGCTTCTCCTCCTTCAGCTCTGAACATTTGGGAACAATTAGCACATTATTAGAGGATTACGCTCCATAAGAGTCTATAGTGGCCTCGTGAGAACTCATGATCTGTCATATGCAGGTCAGAACGTTTGGTTCAGATTAACGCTGTCAACAGTCACTGAGGCAGGTTTTACTGCAGAGGCTCCAAGCTGCGATACCGGCAGCGAGACAAGCTGAGAG
>NW_007578794.1:81825-84027 GCF_000690725.1 Stegastes partitus
CTGGTTTTACTCGGTACAAAATAAAAACTGGACATCCGGCTGCTGTAAGTGGACACTCTTGCACTTTGGTGTTCAGGTGTTTGACATTTTAATATCCAGGTTCTATGTCTCAGACGTGCGGCAGGTTTCGGGTTTCGGCGTTGGAAGCTGAACTCACAGCACTGAACGGCCGTCACGCGTTGTTGCTGTAAATGGACGAAGACAAAAGGTTCTGGATGGTTGGTTTTCTCTGGTTTTCTGGATGATGTGCAAGAACGATACTTTAACTTCACATTAACTTTGGTCATTTGGCTGAACTTTCGCTGCAGCTTCCAACCGCCGGATCAGAACCGAACTTCATGCCGCCGCTCCGGCAGCAGCAGCGTTTCTGCCACAGCAGGAGGACTTTGTTCTGTGGTGAATCCGGACTGGAAGCTGCTGCAGTAAACAAGCATGTGTTGGTCCAACAGCTCAGATTTCATCTCCTGAACATGAAACAACTCATCAGCACGGAGCTATTTTCAGGCTCTTATCTCACCGTTCTGCTTCACTTCTGCTGCTCTGCTGCCTCTTTCTCTTTAATCCCGACATGCAGCTTCATGTCTGGGGAGGTTCATGTCAGTCCAGAGCTCCACATCAGTCATCACTTTACACACTCCAGCTTCATCCTCAGCTGAACAAACAGAGATACGCTGCATCTGAAGCTCTGCAGACACAATCTGTGGTGTTTCTCAGAACTCTGCTGCTCCACAGACCTGTTTGTTCTCAGAAAGCTGCTGAGATGCAGCGAAGGACGAACCCCACGCTGTGTTTTTATCGCTCGCTGTTGCTTCACAGCCAGAAGGAGCTGAAACTCGTCCTGACAACTGATGAGCAGATAAGTTTCTATTCTGAGCGGCTGTGTGGCAGCAGGATTCCCAGCAGAGATCGGATCAGATCCAGGCTCAGGTGAGCAGAACATACTGATCTGCTGCTGAGGAACAAATATCTGGGTCAGAGACAGAATAGAATAGAATAGAATAAAATAGAATGCTTTTATTGTCATCATACACAAAGTACAACGAAATCAAGAGGAACTCCAGTGGTGCAGAGTACAAGTATAAAAGACAAATAGAATATATGCATAGATGTTTACAAAGGAGCCAGTAGGAAGCATGTACAGTTTATTCTACCAGACGGTAGAATACATACATACATACATATATATATATATATATATATATATATATATATATATAGAAAGTAGAAGTCTGATGTTTCTACAGTTTCTAGCTGATAATATTTTGGATTCTTGAAGGTAACTGACCTTCAACCTTCCTGAGAAACAGAGCCACCACATGAAGTCTACATGTGACCTGCTCGGCTTCCAGAAGCTCATCTCCAGCAGCTACAGTCTCATCAGCTGGAGGTTGAACAGCTGAACTGATGAAAGCATCAGCGTGGCCTCCACCAACAGCAGAACGGAGCTAACCGGCTCCTCTGTGCTCCATGGAGACACCGTAAATACGACTCAAACCCTCATAACCTGCATGCTGGTGTGGAAACATCCAGATTCTCGGCAGTGATGAAGCTTCACGCTGCTGCAGCTCACTGAGGCCGACGGTTTCTTATCTGACAGTCATCCTTAGAGTAAACCTGTACGTCCTCCTGACAGGACACACACAGAGAGACATGTCCACAGGTGACGCTCTGCTGGATGTAAATCAGAAGTTTGGTTTGACGAAGGCTCCTTCTGGAGCTGCAGCGAGTGAATACTTGTCTACTGTTGATTAATCTTTCGCTTGTTTTCTGCATTAATTGATCAGCTGTTTGGTTTACAATATCAGAAAATGGTGAAAAATGTGGACCAGTTTCCTTCGATGTCTTGTTTAGTCCACAGATGATCAGTTCACCGACACAGAGGACAGAAACCAGAAAACATTCACAGTGAAGCTGAGCTCAGAGTTCAGGTTTTGTTAAACTGAACCACTGGAGCTGGTTTCTGGACGGCGCTGCTGCTGCTTGCTATTAGTCCGTCATTAGTGTGTCAAACACTTTGCTGGCTTTCACGTTTTTTCTCTCACACATGTTCCTTTGAGGAATAAACGCTTTCTGCACAAAAATAAATGAGATCTGAGACTCCATCCATCAGAGGGAGGCGTCACTCCGTCCAGCAGCTTCTTTCCAGGAAACTCTAATTATGAATCTTTGGTCTTAAACTGGCGCCTCGAAATTGTTTCCAAA
>NW_007578794.1:86423-94638 GCF_000690725.1 Stegastes partitus
CACGGGGAGAACATGGAGACTCCACGCAGGAAGATCCCGGGTGTCCTCACCGGGACGCCAACCACCGACCTTCTAGCTGTGAGGCTACGGTGCTAACCACTGAGCCACCTGCAGCCCTCCTGTGATGATACTGATGTTAGATGTTTGATGGTGTCTGTAGCAGAAACCTTCACATGTTGTCATCACGTAGAAACACGTCAATGAATGTGAATCAGACAGTTAAAATATCAGTCATGATATTATTCCATCTGTGCCAGTGCAGCTGGTGTCTTTACACTCTTCATGAAACATGCTTTGGTTTGTCATTGTAGTGGTTCATCAGCTCACCTGTGCAGGTAGGCAACAGTGATCCTCCATCCAGGTGAGAGCCACACAGAAACATCATCACGCTGTCTGTCCCTGATGTGAAGGTTCACGTGAAAAACTGCAGGAATGTTTATATCAGATGATGGAAGATGTGGAAATAAACCCGAGAGGCTCCTTTAAACAAAGACTGGATTCACCTGAACAACCTGATCAGAACCAAGCCTTCAGCCGGTCCACAGTTGCAGCATCACGGAGGACAAACAGAACCCAGAGAACCTTCACACTGCAGCGACACTCAGAAACCAGGAGAAAAGTGTTTTATTTCATTTATTTTTTGCCGTTACTCGATCGTGCAGTGAGAGAGAGAGACAGGAGAGAAGAACCATGAGCGGGATACGAACCCGTGACCTCCTGGACCTGGGACGCCAGCTCAGCCAGGTGAGCTGCAGCAGGACCTCATTTCAGTTTTGAATGAAGCTGAGAACGTTCAGCTGCTCCTCAGACTGTAAACCACGTCACAAACAGAAGTTGTGAGGTTTCTCGATGAGGAACCGTCTCAGAGCTCAGACGGGCGCGAAGCTGCTTCCAGTGTCGTGATGGAAACAAACACAGAGACTGAACTCAGCGTCTCTGTTCTGACGTGAGGAAGCCGTCAGAACGTCTTAAAACAACATTGTCTTTGTGAATCTCTGTTAAATGACTTTGTTCTGTTAAAACATAATTTAATGAGTTGGCTAAACTCTCAGATCATTTCTTTGAAAACCCCTCAAACCAAGAAGTTCTGAAATGATGTGAAAGTGAAAACGAGGCTGAGTCAACCTGAAATGAACAAAACTTTGGTGTTTGCTGAAGTTCCTGCTGTAAAAAACAAACTGTGTTTATGATGATAAACGTTTGTGTGAAAAACAGACATCGGAATCTGCAGAATAAAAACTTTTGTATTCACTTCAACAGATGAACAAAGCATCAGTATGTGCATGAACTGGAGGAGCAGAGTCTGTCCCAGTGTTCCCAGTGCAGCTCTGTGCTGGTGTCACAGTGACCCAGGTAAGAGCTGCAGCCTCATCTGCTTTCACAGCTTCACTCTTCACACCAACACAGACAACAACAGGGAGGAATGTGGCTTTGGGTTTCTCAGGCTGCAGGATCGTCAGCGTTTGCTTTGATTTAGTGTCTTCGCTTTATGTTCCTGTCAGAACACAACCAGCCTGCGAGTGTTTCAGCTGTGAGCACGTTTGTGTTTTGCTGATCACAGCTTCATGCAAACCGCAGGATTTTATACAGGACAAGAAGCAATGAGCGACTGGTTAACCGAGGACCAGAGCTGCCAGGTCACTTCAGCTCTATCTACACGTCATCAGCCATCTGCACGTTCTGCTCACTTTGGCGTGAAGAACTTTCAAAACCACATAACATAGAACCAACAAAACCAGAGTTTCCTCTGAGTAGCGACAGTGGAATAATCAACTCATCTTCACCAGGAAGAAAGCTTCATCAGAACCAGACTCAGGGAGACAGACATCGGCCTCAACCAGCTGGGGGAGAGGACTGGAGAACAGCTGGAGAACATCTGGGAACAGTTGGTAGAGTAGATAAAGAGAATGATCTGCTGCACTAAGTTAAAAAGACAAACCAACCAAAAAACAGAACAAAACAGAAAAACACCAAAAAAACAAGATAAATCATGACTCAATCTGCAACACATTCCAGGAAACAACCAATATAATCAGAGAGACGCTGGTGACACGTCCCTAACAGCAGCAGGAGATGGACATGGCTGGACATGGCTGTCAGCTGCTTTTCTCTTTCCTTTTCCTTCCTACTCTCAAACTGAAATTGCAGTAAATCAGTTAAGGATGGATGTACATAGAATCAGTGGGGAGTAGAAAGGTATCTTACAAAGGGTCCCCATACTTTTTCAAATGTCCCCCTTGGTTCTGAACACAGGACCTGATCTTCTCCAGGCTCACACAGGACATTACATCTGATTGTAGGTCGGGAGGGCAGCACCGTTCTATCTGAGCAGAATGGAGCGCCTGGCCAGGAGGGAGGTGACTGACAACATGCGACGGACATCAGAGGAGACTTTGTGGGTCCCTGAGTAAATTCCAAACAAGGCTAGAAGGGGGTCAAGTGTAATCGCTAGCCCAGAGACCACGGATGGAGTTTGGAAGACCTCCTGCAAACATGTTCTAAGCCTGGGCCAGACCCAGAATGAATGAGTGAGTGTGGCCCCCGAGGGTTCACATCTGGGGAGACATGAGAGAGCTTGGCCGTGGACATGTGGGCCCTGTGGACCTTCGTTTTGTGTCTTTTGTGTTTGTTTTGTGTAATTGTGTGTGTAACCCCTTTAAAAATGCAGTGGGTTAATTTAATGTATTTCATTTGAATTCATATTGAACAGTTCGTTTATGTGTAAATCAATGAAGGAGGCATGGTTGTAATTTCTTTGTGTGACCAGAGGAGGGCGCTTTATGTGACGGGAAGGACTTTGGAGCTGTGTGCATTGCATTCTGGGAAGAAGACAGCAAGAAATGAATGGCCGATGCTTTGTGGGAGGACTGCACTCTACTTTTTCATAGTTACAGAAGTGTTTGTGAGTTTCCCAGGGAGGAGCCCATCAGGACTGTAGACAGAGCGGATGTTTTGTTCTTTTTGTTCATTAATGAAGACTCCGGTGAGTTGCTGTGCTGTCTGTAGGGATAGATGTACGATGCTAAGTCGCTAACGGCTAATCGAGACGCGCGATGCTACGTTGCTAACGGCTAATAGACAGATGTGCATCTTCAGTTTATGAACGTGGGATGTTAAATAGTTATAAAACCAATCGGAGTTGATTGTAAATGTTCTTATATATGTTAAGTGTGTTTAAATTCATTTTGAAATAAGGAAATATGTATTTTGTGAATGTAAAAGAGAAACATGATTGAGAGGAGAATAGAATTAATTTGTGTAACATGATTCCTATAGTACTGTTAAAAAATGGCACACTAGTGGTGACCTGAGGTCTTAATATCTCATGCTGCAGTTGCATATTGTTTTGTGAGCAGTATTGTTGGTTACACTTAAGAAAAAGAGATATAATTCTGTACAGAAATTCATGATTGTTGGTGACTTGGTGCTCTGCTATGCAGATTGGTGTTTTTTTTGGTCTGCTGAGTGCTGGATCTGCGTCGAATCATCAGCGGTTTCAACCAGGTTTCCCGTCAGAGGCGTGGTGGAGTTGAAGGAGACGTTAATCCTCCACTCTCCTCACCTGTTGGAGAAGTGCACACACCTGGAGAGGAGCCTGAACAGTAACAGTTCATTACACACACATGTACACAAATCGACTTTGACTGACCTGGATGTGGATTAAACTGAACTTTAATACAAGAACAGCTATACGCTGTGAGAGGACAATTTATGTTGTTGTTGTTTACTATTTTTTTTTCTATTATTGAAGGTTTTGAAGCAACAACTGTTTCCACGTTGTTTTGATGTTGTTGGAATAAATTTTCTTGTGTTCAATATATGCTAACCTCCCCTCACTCCTTGAGACGAGTTAGGACACAGTGTTATTCCAGGTGGTTTTATAAGTCACAGAGAGTTAGTAGGTGTACATTTTGGCGAGCCAGCCAGGAGTGAGGGTTGTTTGGGTTAACTGCACAATACAAACTGTTATATTGAACACTGAAAATTGCTAACTGATTGAACTGGTTATCCCCACATTGTCAATTGTTTGTTTTACTCTTGAACTGAACTGGAACTGAACAATGGCAGATGATAATGACACACTGGTTGTATGTGTGTCTGGTGTTACCAGCGATGATGTAGATCAGGATGTCATTGATTCACTTGAGAAATACGGGCCAGTAGCTAGAATGAAGAGGGTACAAAATCCAGGAGAACCAGAAACGGTCATTGTTGAATTCAAGTCAAGAGCTAATATTGAGCCTCTTCTCCCTGTGGAAGTAGTGAATGTGGCCAGTCCAGATGTGAAGTGGCAGGTAGACCATGGTTCAACACTTACCTCGTCTGCTGCTCGAGCCTCAGCTGTTTTATCTGCGTCATCCACTGACTCCAGTAACAGCAGTGACTCTGATGCTGGTGCTCACTCAGACAACAGCACCACACCTCTAGTTCGTGGAAGGAAGAACAAATGTGAACGTGGTAAGCCACTCACATCACTCTCACATATCATGACACCCATACCAAATGATTCAGGTGCAGTTAGGAAGAAATTCACTGTACTCACAAGCCCCACTCTGAGTAATGAAGTGACCGACCCACCTGAAATTCAACGTGTTGTTGTGGAACATGTGATCAAAAGTCAACCAAGCAACTCCAAATGGATGAGGACGTTCTCGGGTAAAATACCCAAGCCTCCAGGTGAGGCAGATTATGAGACATGGTCATTACATGCAGAGTTGATGTTTAATGATGACAGTCTCTCAGTTGATGTACAGCGGAGAAAGATAGTGGAGAGCCTGCTTCCCCCGGCTTCAGATGTGGTGAGGCAGCTCGGTACCTCTGCACATCCCAGACAGTATGTGCAGCTGCTCGACTCTGCCTATGGACTTGTTGAGGATGGAGAGGAGGTGTTCGCCAAGTTCTTGAACACTTACCAGAATGCCGGAGAGAAGGCATCTGATTACCTACAGCGACTGCAGAGTCTACTGTGCACTGCTGTGAAGAGAGGTGGTGCAAAACAGGTAAATGCAGACAGACACTTATTGAAGCAGTTCAAGCGTGGTTGCTGGGACCATAGCCTGGTCTTACAGCTGGAGCTCAAGAATGAAACACCTCCCAACTTTGCCGAGCTGTTGCTACAGGTCCGTACTGAAGAGGACAGGAGAGCAACAAAACATGACAGAATGCAACGTCATTTTAGCTCCTCCAAGACCAAGCCTTCAGTAAACATACACTCTGTGCCTGACATCTCTCTAAGTGATTCCAACAACAGCTTACTGCAGTCATACATCTCTGAAACTGAAAGTCTGAGAAAACAAGTGGCCCAGCTACAGATGCAGCTTTCTAACAAGAGGTACAAGAAAGAGAAAAACCAGGAATTTGAAGCTGCAGTATCAACAAATAGCTTACCTGCACCAGTGGCTGAAGCACAGGCTCATCAAGTGATGTTGCAGAACACACCCCCTCCAAGACCTCAACCTAAGGCCTGGTTCTGTTACAAGTGTGGAGAGGACGGCCACATCGCCAGGAACTGTGACAAGCCCGTGAACAAGCCCCTTGTAGATCAAAAATATGCGCAGCTCAAACAAAAGCAGGATGAGTGGAAATCAAGACAGCCTTTAAACTGGCACGGGTTCCAGTAACGGGACCTACTGGAACTGAGGACACAAAGGAGAGTCCCGTATCAAGATGGAAACGTGAAGCCACATGTCAACAAGCCACGGCAGGCACACATCAGCTCACAAGACGATTGGTTGGTTCAAGACATGTAGCCAAAGTCACAGTTGGTGGAGTTCAGCAAAACTGTCTCATGGACGGAGGCTCACAGGTTACGACCATCACTAAAAGCTTTCATGAAACCCACTTACCTTCACACTCCATCATTCCCATAGAGGACCTTTTACATATAGAGGGAGCTGCAGGCCAACTAGTCCCTTACCTTGGCTGCATTGAAGTTGATATAGCTTTCCCAGAACATTTCACAGGTGAGCCCGTGGTGGTCACGACGCTGGCTCTAGTTGTCCCTGATTCAAGTTCCAGTTCTCATTGGCACAAACACTCTCGATATCCTGTATGAAGGTTTCAAAGAAGGAACAACAATTTCATCAGACTGTGAGTATGCTTCGCTTGTCAGACATCTACAGAGCATCTACTTGGGCAAGGCACAACGAGATGGGAGAGTAGGCAGAGTGAAATTGCAGTCGAGGAGCACCATTGTCATTCTGGAAAGAAAATGGCAGTAAATGGCCGTGCCAGACATGTCCTCACTACTCTGGCGTTGTCGGCAGGATGATAATTGTTATTCTCTCTCTCTCCGTTTATTTATCACATATTTATTTGATTTATTTACTACTATTCATTTTAGAACCCTGACCCACTATTTTCTTTTATTCCACTTCTTCTTTTCCTTCACTCGGGTCTGGCTTTTTTGGTTCTTGTATTATTTTATCAGGTGTCATACTGACTTATTGTGAAAATCTTTTACCATGTTGACCCCATTCAGGACTTTTGGGGTGAAATATTTTGCACATATTCTTTCTTGAAACACCTTCTACGTACGGAGACATGAAGGTCCTGGACAGGGTCAGCTTTATTTCTCCTCAGGGCTCTTCCTGACCTTCCTTCTTTTCTTATTTGTCCTGTTTAAAGCTCTTTGTAAACTTTGTTTTCAAAGGTGCTACAGAAATGAAGCCAGTTGCTGTTGCTGCTGTTTATCAGTTTGACATGTTGTCAGTTAGTTTGGAGCCAACGTTCCCTTAACACTCAGTAAACTTTAAATAAGTTGTCTCAAAATAATTGAAATGTCTCAAAAACCCTAAAAAAAAAAAACGTTGTCAAGAACAACTTACAGCTGGTGACAAATGACAGACATGATGACAGGACTTCATGTTGCAGTGAAACACTCGGAGCCTGTTTGGAGCTCAGAGGGTTAAAACGTGAGGTTTGCTGTTTGTGGATTCACCTTCCTGGTTTTAATCGGCCTCAGAACAACAAGGAGAACGTTCTGTGAGCAACACGTGTGTTAATGAGCTTCAGATGTTCTGGACAATCTGCAGCTGTTACTGATCTTCTCTGATACGTTCACTTTGTTCACAAACCTGAGGTGCGACATGAAGCTGCAGCTTTAATCCTGCTGACGAACGAACCGTGAGTCAGAGCGTCGACGGACCGGATCGGCTGCACTGCTTCACACAAACCTGGACCTTCATAATAATAGTGTTAATATGAACTGACAGTCAGCTCTCTGCATTCGTTGATTTTAAAAAGATTTTAGCTGATTTTAATACAAAACATCTGTAATTTCACGGCCACTCACTGAATTATAATTTTATTAGATATAACACATAATGAACAAGACAGGGAACATGTGAAGACTGTTTTATAAAATCGGGATTATTTTAGTCCTCAATATACATAATTTGTTTTTCAAAAAACAGCAAAACATGTAAAATAATTAGAATAATTTCTTGCTGATTTTAATACAGAGACATATGCTTAACTTAATGGCCAAACATCCTAAAAATACCGTTTTTCAGTATGGATGTCAGACGGTTGTGATCTGTTGCTGGACAGTTAACTAGTTAACTAGTTGATTTTACTACTACTACTTATATATAAGTTATCAAAACCAGGCACATCTTTAAAATGACAATAAACTGTCTGAGAAATCACGCTGACAAACGGTTTTAAATGTTGTTTTTTTACAGTGTAATTTACAGAAATCTGTTGATTTCAACTTCAGCATAAAAAGTCTCCTCGTACACGTGAACATGCTGGAAACTGCTGCAGAGGAAAAGCTGACTGCTGTGGTTTGGGTGAAGTCTGATTTCATTCGAGGTCGTCTGAACTCATAAAGATTAATTGAAACTGTTGTGTTAAAGTCTCTGTTGAGCCTGAACAGGGATTTTTACGGTTCGCTGGAGGAGGTTTGGGTGTTTCTGAGGAATCTGAGGATTTCTGCAGCACATCTGGCGCTGAGGTGGGAAACATGAGGCAGTCTGATGGCTGTAAACATGTGGAAGAGGGAGAACCCAGCAGCAGAACGTGGAACTGTTCCTTTATCTGTTATGAAACTGTCATTGCACAACACTGACACTGTCTGCTGCCATCTGAGGGGAAAGTTTACGGATCTGATCCTGAAGCTTCAGTCTGGACGAAGCAAAGGAGACGCATCAGCCAGCACTCAGCAGCTCTAGCCAACACTAACTAACACTAACCCTAACTAACAGCAGCTCTA
>NW_007578794.1:95644-117229 GCF_000690725.1 Stegastes partitus
CAGCAGCTCTAACCAACACTAACTCACACTAACCCTAACTAGCAGCAGCTCTAGCCAACACTAACTAACACTAACCCTAACTAGCAGCAGCTCTAACCAACAATAACTAACTAACACTAACCCTAACTAGCAGCAGCTCTAGCTAACACTAACTAACTAACACTAACCCTAACTAACAGCAGCTCAAACTAACACTAGCCCTAACTAACAGCAGCTCTAGCTAACACTAACTAGACCTAACCATAACTAACACCAGCTCTAACTAACACTAACTAACTTATACTAACCTGAACTAACAGCAGCTCTAACACAAAGAATAGCTCTAACCAACACTAACCTACTAACTAATTTTAACTTTAACATGAACTGTAATCAACACTAACTAACTCTAACACTAACCTACTAACCAACACTAACTTTAACACTAACTAACTAACTTGAACACTAACGAACCATAACTAGCTGTCAGCCTGTGGTGGAGCATCCATGTTGGACGATAAGCAACAGGTTCTGGTTCTGTGTTGTTTCTGCAGCAGCAAAGTCACACAATGATAAAATACAACAACAACAACGACAACAACAACAAGAACAATAACAATAATAATAACAATAACAACAATAACAATAATAATAATATTAATAACAATACAGTCTTAATATGATCATGAAATTGTTAATAAAAAGAACAACACGGTAACAGTGCGGCTATAACGCAGTAATAACACCGATAACATAACAACACAACATGAATCATCTGAGGTGACGCCTTCAGACGTCTGATCAGTCCTGCTGTCCTCCTCTCTGCTTTACTGTCCACTAAACACAGAACCACCCGGTTCACGTCTTCGTCTCTGACCACAGGATCGGATCCGTCCAGAACATCTGCTGTGAGCTGAAGCAGAAAACCAGCGGCTGTGATTTGTGGCCTTGAGCTTGTTGAGCGACGGATCGAGACCCGCCTTCACTTAGTTCTGAGCTCACCGGTTGGCTTTTACTAACCTGTTATTAGTTTCTCTGTTTCAAGCAGAACCCAGACAGTGTTGGATCAGAACCTCTGAGCAGAGCTGTGAAGCAGCGACCAGCAGATGTTTCCGTCAGCGTCCTCCAGACTCAACCCAGAGTTCTCCAGGAACGTCCTGACAACGTTCAAACAGCTCAGCTGTGATTCCTGCTGCTGCTCCAACAGTCTGATCCACTCCAGGTTCTGTCCACCATGGATCTGCATCAGTCTCCTGTGACCACGCCTCCTCCTCCTCCTCTTCCTCCTCTTCACCTCCTTCCGCTTCTTCCTCCACCACCTCCACCTCCTATTNTCATTCCCATAGAGGACCTTTTACATATAGAGGGAGCTGCAGGCCAGCTAGTCCCTTACCTTGGCTGCATTGAAGTTGATATAGCTTTCCCAGAACATTTCACAGGTGAGCCCGTGGTGGTCACGACGCTGGCTCTAGTTGTCCCTGATTCCAGAACAAGTGTCGAAGTTCCAGTTCTCATTGGCACAAACACTCTCGATATCCTGTATGAAGGTTTCAAAGAAGGAACAACAATTTCATCAGACTGTGAGTATGCTTCGCTTGTCAGACATCTGCAGAGCATCTACTTGGGCAAGGCACAACAAGATGGGAGAGTAGGCAGAGTGAAATTGCAGTCGAGGAGCACCATTGTCATTCCAGCTGGAAAGAAAATGGCAGTAAATGGCCGTGCCAGACATGTCTTCACTACTCATGGTGCACCTCTTCTGGTGGAGCCCCCCACCAACGTCAGTCTGCCAGATGGCTTAATATCTTGCAGTTACATCATGGCGAGTCCACGTCAGACCTCCTTTAAAGTCCCCATTCTCCTCAAGAACGAGTCCGCGCATGACATTGTAGTCCCAGCCCGTCGAACTCTGGCTGAACTTTCAATCCCACTGTCCATCTCTCCATTGACTTCCACCCACAACATTAAAGGAGAAGTACAAACCTCCAATCAGACCAACACTATGGCCCAGTGTTTCACAGCTGGTCAAGTGGATCTTGAAAACTTGATCAAGTTTGAGTTCACTGATTCTCCGTTGTCAAAAGAATGGAAAGACAGGATTACCAGAAAGTTGAATTCAATCCCTGAAGTTTTTGCCAGAGGAGATTGTGACTATGGCCACACAACAGCGATAAAGCACAAGATCCGCCTTTCTGACCCAACGCCTTTCAAACAGAGGGCAAGGCCCATCCATCCATCAGATTACGAGGCGGTTCGTCTCCATCTGAAAGAGCTGTACGATGCAAACATCATAAGGGAGTCAGAGAGTCCATTCGCTTCACCAATTGTCGTTGTGAAAAAGAAAAATGGACAAATTCGCCTATGTGTGGATTACAGAAAATTGAACAGCCAGACGATTAAAGATGCTTATGCTTTGCCACACATCGAGGAGGCGTTTGCATCTTTGACAGGAGCAAAGTGGTTTTCTGTCATGGATTTAAAGTCAGGCTATTATCAAGTGGAGATGGAGGAAGAAGATAAGCACAAGACCGCCTTTGTCACACCGATGGGTTTTTGGGAATTTAATAGGATGCCACAGGGAGTGACCAATGCTCCAAGCACCTTCCAGAGAGTTATGGAAAAGTGTATGGGCTCACTCAATCACAGAGAAGTGCTGGTATTCCTAGACGATCTCATTGTGTTCTCCAACACCCTGGAAGAACACGAAGAGCGGCTTTTGAGAGTGTTAAACAGACTAAAAGACTTCGGTCTCAAATTGTCACCAGAGAAATGTCATTTCTTCAGGAAGACTGTACGATATCTTGGGCACATAGTGTCAGAAAATGGTGTGGAGACCGACCCTGATAAGATCACAGCACTTACCTCATGGCCCCGCCCGAACAACATCTCCGAGTTGAAGTCGTTCCTCGGATTCACAGGCTACTATCGAAGGTTTGTCAGAGACTACTCCAAAATCGCAAAGCCTCTAAATGATCTGACAGCTGGATATGTCTCTGCAAAGAAAAAGAAACATGAGAACACAGCAAAAGGTCAAAGGTCATTCGTAAATGCCGACCTAAAGAAACCGTTCAACGACAAATGGACACCCTCATGTGAGGAGGCATTCAAAACCCTCATTGAACGGTTGACAACAGCACCTGTCCTGGGGTTTGCGGACTCCAAGAAGCCATATATACTCCACACAGATGCTAGCTTGCATGGACTTGGAGCCGCGCTGTACCAGGAACAAGATGGTCAGCTGAAGGTCATTGCTTATGCCAGTCGAGGGTTATCCAATTGTGAGCGCAGATATCCCACTCACAAGCTTGAGTTCCTGAGCCTCAAGTGGGCAATCACAGATAAATTCGCAGATTACCTCTATGGAGTGGAGTTCGATGTGCTAACTGACAATAACCCTTTGACGTACGTCTTGACCTCCGCAAAGCTAGATGCCTGTGGTCATCGCTGGCTTGCTGACCTGTCCAACTTCAATTTCAACATCAAATACAGGGCTGGCAAGAAGAACCAGGATGCTGATGGGTTATCAAGACGCCCACACACACCTGCAGAAGTTGATGATAGCGCAGCAGTTGAGAATGAACGAGTGCGGCAGTTTATGTCGAAATTTCTGAAGGAGGGAAATGAGGAAACTTTTCCTAAAGCGGCTGTCAAAGCCATCTGTGAGAGACATCAGCAGGACAAATTCACTGAACCTGAGGAAGGAAGCGGTCACTTACCTGCTATTGTGGAGTGTCTAGCCATTGATGAACGTGCTATCTGCCCTGAATATGCTCAAGCTGACCTGCTTCCTGGATCCACTACACTTCCCAGACTGTCTCAGCAGGATTGGGCTGTGGAGCAGAGAAGTGATCCTGCAATCAGCAGAGTGATGGACATTGTCAGAGCAGGTAAGCGTCTCACTTATCGTCTCCGGCAGAAAGAGGAAAGAGACGTGCAGTTGCTGCTCAGAGTTCAAGACCGGCTGATATTGAGTGATGAGGTCCTGTATAGGAAGTGCAAAGGTGAGGATCAACCTACCTTCCAGCTCGTTCTCCCGAAGAAATACAGACAGATGGCGCTGATGAGTCTCCATGATGACGTTGGTCATTTGGGATATGAGAGGACAGTAGATCTGGTGCGTGCACGGTTCTATTGGCCAAGGATGAGTTTAGAGGTTGAGGAGAAAATCAGGAGATGTGAAAGGTGTCTGCGACGTAAGGCAAGGGCAGAGAAAACAGCCCCTCTTGTCAACATCAAGACCAGCCGGCCACTTGAGTTGGTGTGCATGGACTATCTCTCCTTGGAACCAGATGGTCATGGCACGAAGAACATACTTGTGATCACTGACCACTTCACAAAGTATGCAGTTGCAGTACCTACTCCTGATCAGAAGGAGAAGACGGTAGCCAAAGCTCTATGGAGTAACTTCCTTGTGCACTACGGCATACCTGAGCGCTTACATAGCGACCAAGGCCGCAATTTTGAATCTGCTGTCATCAAGAACCTCTGTGACCTCCTGGAAATAAAGAAATCAAGGACGACGCCTTACCATCCGCGTGGCAACCCGGTAGAGCGTTTCAACCGGACCCTGCTCGCGATGCTCGGAACCCTTGAAGAAGTGGATAAAGTGAAGTGGCGTGACCATGTGCCGCCATTAGTCCACGCCTATAATTGCACAAAAAATGACACCACTGGATTCTCCCCATATCAACTAATGTATGGGAGACAACCAAATCTGCCAATTGACGTGGCTTTCGGATTAAATCCTGAAGGACAGAGGAAAGTCACTCACAGTGAGTATGTGAAGAAGCTTCAGGAAACACTGGAGGAGAGTTACAGACTGGCTGTTGAGCACAGTGACATGACTGCTCTTCGCAACAAACAGAGGTACGACTTGAAGGTCAGAGAATCCACTTTACAAGTTGGAGACCGTGTCCTTGTGAAAAATGTCGGGATACGAGGAAAACACAAGATTGCGGATAAGTGGAGTCAGACGGTCTACAAGGTGGTGAAACATATCTGCGACTCCCCTGTGTATGTGGTGGCTCCACTGACCTCCGAAGGCCCTGAGAGGACCTTACATCGAGATTTGCTCTTACCTTGTGGGTTCCTCGCACCTTCAGAACCAGCTCAAGTCGATGACATCTGTCAGAAAAGCAGGAAGGAGACAATTGCCAGAACCTCTCAGAGAAATCCAGTACCTGAAGTCGAGGAGGTGGAACATCTGCATGATAGTGATGAAGAGGTGGAATTGCTCTATTCATCAGAAAGTCAAGGTGAAGTTACCTACCCATCATTCACTGTTGTGCATGACATTCCCATTCCCAGAACAAAGATTAAGCCTCCCTTGAACTTGGATGTGAACCTGGAAGGGTCAAATCTTAACCCGAGTGCTAGAGAATTCCATCCCCAACAAGAGGAAAAGGAGAAACACTCAATCACATCCCAGGTCCCATGTGTGGAAGCAGAGGTGGATATTGACTTGCCTGCCGACCCCTTACCTGTCGATGATGTAAATTTACCTGTGGAGGAAATAGACATACCTGCTCACTTAAATGTGGATGAGGGTCTATCAGTACCTAATGAACCAGTCACTGGAGAACCTGAAAAGGAAACTGACAACAAAGAACTGGAAAATCAGACAGCAACGAGGGAGAGCAAAGGAGACAACTTCAGAGAGGAGATTGGAATGACTGATACCAGTTCTGTTCAGAATGAAGGAGAACTGGAGGCCAGATGGCCAACCAGAACTAGAAGAGAGCCTGACAGATTATCATACCAACGCCTTGGACACCCCTTGACTCTGGTCATGCACTCTATACTGCACAGTCTGGACAAAGTTTTCACAGAAGCCCTTGACTTGGCCATTAAACCAAGTCGTTCACCTTCCTCTTATACAAGCCCAGTTATTGATGTTTAAGTGTGTTGTCATGCAGAGACGCATGCCAATTAAGGGCGGGTGGATGTAACCCCCTTAAAAATGCAGTGGATTAATTTAATGTATTTCATTTGAATTCATATTGAACAGTTCGTTTTTTTTTTGTGTAAATTAATGAAGGAGGCATGATTGTAATTTCTTTGTGTGACAAGAGGAGGGCGCTTTATGTGACTGGAAGGACTTTGGACCTGTGTGCATGGCATTCTGGGAAGAAGACAGCAAGAAAGGAATGGCCGATGCTTTGTGGGAGGACTGCACTGTATTTTTTCGTAGTTACAGAACTGTGTGTTTCTGAGTTTCCCAGGGAGGTGCCCAGACAGAGCGGATGTTTTGTTCTTTTTTCCATTAATGAAGACTCCGGTGAGTTGTTGTGCTGTCTTGTAGGGATAGACGTACGATGCTAAGTCGCTAACGGCTAATCGAGACGCGCGATGCTACGTTGCTAGCGGCAAATAGATAGATGTGCATTTTCAGTTTATGAACGTGGGATGTTAAATAGTTATGCCATAAAACCAATCGGAGTTGATTGTAAATGTTCTTATATATGTTAAGTGTGTTTAAATTCATTTTGAAATAAGGAAAGATGTATTTTGTGAATGTAAAAGAGAAACATGATTGAGAGGAGAATAGAATTAATTTGTGTAACATGATTCCTATAGTACTGTTAAAAAAATGGCACACTAATGGTGACTTGAGGTCTTAATATCTCATGCTACAGTTGCATATTGTTTTGTGAGCAGTATTGTTAGTTACACTTAAGAAAAAGAGATATAATTCTGTACAGAAATTCATGATTGGTGCTCTGCTATGCAGATTGGTTTTTTTTTTGGTCTGCTGAGTGCTGGATCTGCGTCGAATCATCAGCGGTTTCAACCAGGTTTCCCGTCAGAGGCGTGGCGGAGTTGAAGGGGACGTTAATCCTCCACTCTCATCACCTGCTGGAGAAGTGCACATACCTGGAGAGGAGCCTGAACCGCGCGCAGTAACAGTTCTTTACACACACACTACCCGGGTAGCACACACATGTACACAAATCAACTTTGACTGACCTGGATGTGGATTAAACTCTTTTGACTTGATTCACTGAACTTTAATACAAGAACAGCTATACGCTGTGAGAGGACAATTTCTGTTATTGTTGTTTACTTTTTTTTCTATTATTGAAGGTTTTAAAGCAACAACTGTTTCCACGTTGTTTTGATGTTGCTGGAATAAATTTTCTTTTGTTCAATATATGCTAACCTCCCCTCACTCCTTGAGACGAATTAGGACACAGTGTTATCCCAACAAGTCACAAAGAGTTACTAGGGTTACAACAGAAATTAGCAACCTTGAACAGCCATTTTGCTGCCCGCATTAGGGGTCTCCATCTGGTGATGGAATGCCAAAAAATAATTGTATGCACACCTGAGATATTCTGCCTACTCACATACAAAGAGAATAACATTGATCATCCTATAACACTATCACAGTGCAACATTATCAAGGTCTATGATATTTTAGATAGTAAATGAACAATAGGTTCTCAAAGTCAGTGTGTTAAATGTGCAGGGAAAGGGTATTTGTAAAGACCTTTGACTTTGAAAAGGCCAAATGGTTCTGGTCAGATGACTGGGTTGTAGCATCTCTGAGATAGCAAGGCTCGTGAAGACCTTCAGCTTAGCTGTGGGGTCATTCCACCTCAATTCACCAGATGGTTCCTGCATGATCATCTTGGATTGGGTTGAAAAAGTTTGAAGATGGAAGATTACCATCAAGATTTTAAGATAACAACTGTAATAGTTTTTACTACAAAAAAATGATAAAACTTCTTTCTTTTTTTTGCAGTTTTTGGAAAATTTGTGATGAGGCTCTAACTTTGGATTAAAATATCTCAAGAAGTATTTAAAGTACAGACTTCAAATTTGAGAACACGTTTACCTATGCTAGAGGTATTAAACCCCACATTACAGGTACCTCAATGCATTTGCTGAGATTCTATGGCCTGTTCAATGTAAGGAAATATTTACACTTGAGACCATCTTTGTACAGCCAAACAGACAGGATTTGCAATGGAAGTCTGAAATTTCATGAAGTTGACACATACAGTCTCTGAGATACTGACCCTGAAAAACGGTAAGTATCATGATTTCACTAAAAATTTACGCGCTAATTGTCAATGAATGGTAGGTCATACAAACACATAATTGTAATAACAGTCCTTTGAAAGAGAATGCTCCAAACTTGTCATAGGAAAAAATTCAAATTGGGATCTTTTTTTCAGTTTTGCTGGACAAATTTTCAAAGAACCTGATGTGTGACAAATGAAGCCGGGCTAATTTCCAGCATTGTGTGTACTTGCGGTGAAGTTAATGTGACCAAATAATGCAGCAGTTTTGTACATGCACAAAGAAAACCATTTAGCTGTAGGCAAACTCCTACCTGCACCACAGGGTCATTTGATGCCAATAAATCTAGTTGTATTAGTGTCTGTGTCATCAGCGCTGCAACATTGATTTTACAGATGACATGACAGACAGGTACCCATAACTTCCCTCTTATGCCAAAAGAAGGACTTTGCAGGACCATTAGGGTACATGAAGTGCACCTCAACATTGTGCTCCTCATCAGATATTGCCTGCACACTTCCTACCCACTACTGTCCATCGTAAATGCAGGTAACATATTCACATGGTGTCATATCAGATAAGCTGTAAGCAGATGATGTGGTGATATAAATCTTTCAGTTAACTTTTCTGCTGTAGTCAAAACAGACTCCTTTGCAATTCATATGAAATGGATACCACAAATATTTGTTGTTGTCACCCCGGTAAATAAATCTGCAGGCGTTAGAATTTGGTTGCAAGCTTGCTCTTGCAACACACCTCTTGACTGTTCCACCAGTTCTATTATATGCTGATTTGCCATGTGAGGTGACAGCACAATGTCAGTTGGCTGAAACTCCAAAATCCTGCCAATTGGTGAAGTTCTTGTGGTTTTTATCTTGTGACAGAGCACCATCACTGAAGTAGTACACTCCAAATTTGAAACCACAAATTTAACACTGTCAGAGTCTAAATTAACACTTTTCTAGGGTTTATAGGGGAATCACTGATAAAGTGTTAAATTAATACTTTTGAAAGTGTTAACATTATACCGCTATGATAGTGCTACCTATTGAACTCTAATGGTGTAAAACATTAACACCAGAAAAAAATGGCAAGAACACTTCCTTGGTGTTCAAAGTTCTCTCATTAGAGACAATCATGGAGCAAATGGTCAACTCTCCACCAGTGATGAGATAACTATTGGTGGTGTTCAGTCTTACTGAAAACTGACACTGAAAGCATCATTGTTTCCTGTTCCAGCATCATTGTTTCCTGTTCAGAGCATTGTTTCCTGTTCGCACCTGTCGGTACGTCAGGCAACGTGAATCTTTCAGCGTCGTTTGATATTTTATGCACTGTCAGTCAGATTTTTCCATTTATTTTTATTATTTTCCAAAATCTTCGAGAAACTGTTTTTTTTTTTAAAAATAGACTGAACAAATTCATTGATATACACAAACTGCTTTGTGAAAGTCAACATGGATTCAGATCACAAAGATCCACTTCATTGGCAGTCCTCATAGACAAAAAGAAATTTGCAGTTGGGGTGTTTATTGACCTTAAAAAAGCATTTGACACCATAAATCATGAAATGTTATTCAAGAAACTGGAGCGTTATGGGATCAGGGGAGTGATTTTACACCCGATTAAAAGTTACTTAAGAAACAGGCAACAATTTGTAAGAATAAGTGACTTTCATTCATCATGCATGGACATTGTTTGTGGTGTCCCCCAGGGGTCAGCACTGGGACCGAAACTCATTATTCTACACATAAATGATATATGTAAAGTCTCAAAAATACTACAATTTGTATTGTTTGCTGATGATACTAATATTTTCTGAACAGGGGAGAATTTACAACACCTTGAGGAGGAAATCACCTCAGAATTGAACAAATTAAAAAGGCGGTTTGATATAAATAAACTATCATTAAATTTGACAAAACAAAATTTATGCTATTTGGGAATCATAAGGGGAACAGTGACGTACAAGTTGTGATAAAAGGTGTAAATGTGGATAGACTTAAAGAAATTTAGTTTCTGGGGGTGATGATCGACCACAAGATCTGCTGGAAACCTCACATTCAACATGTTCAAGCTCAGTTATCCAGAAGTATTTCAGTCCTCAGTAAAGCAAAATATTTCTTAAATATCAAATACCAGATCCCTCGCAAATAAGGTGGATGAGCTGAAGCTGGCAGAAAACAGTATTGTTCGGGAGTGCTGCATTCTGCTGATCATGGAGACCTGGCTCCACTCATCCATTCCGGACACAGCTATCGAGCTAGCAGGCCGCACAGCATATAGACTTGACGAGAGCTGCGACTCCAGTAAGAGCAAGGGAGGGGGGCTCTGCATCTATGTGGACAACAGCTGGTGCACAAATGCCCCTGTTACTGACAGGCACTGCTCAGCAGACCTGGAATTTACCACAGTTAGATGCAGGTTCTTGTTCTTGTGAGTTTACCGTTGTCATGGTGACTGCCGTATACATTCCATCCAATGGTAACGCTAGCATGGCTCTTAGCCACTTGGACAATGCTCTCAGCCGGCAACGGAACAACCACCCAAAAGCAGTGCATGTGATTGCGGGGGATTTTAACTATGCTGATTTGAAAGTAGCGCTCCCTAGATTTCATCAGCACATAAAATGTGCCACCAGGGAAGCTAAGACGCTGGATAAAGCCTACTCCAACATCAAGCATGGATACAAGGCCACCCAGCTGCCCCACCTGGGCTCTTCTGACCACATGTCACTGCTTCTGATTCCAACATACAAACCAGTGAAGAAGGGAGCACCTCCCACAACACAGACTGTGAAATCTTGGCCTGACGGTGCCTCTCAGTAGCTGCAGGACTGCTTTGCAACCACAGACTGGGACATTTTCTGCCATCAGGACCTGGATGTGTTCACTTCAGCAGCACTAGGCTACATCCAACACTGTGTTAACACAGCACAGTGAATAGGCACATCCAGGTGTTTCCCAACCAGAAGCCCTGGATGAACAAGGAGGTCAAGGAACTGCTGAGGGAGAGAAACAGTGCTTTCAGGTCTGGAGACAGGGATCTATACAACTGCGCTCTAGCCAAGACAAACTACAAGCAGAGGATTGAGGAAAGCTGCAGGACCTGATGATATGACAGGGAGGGTGCTGAGGGACTGTGCTGACCAGCAAGCTGGGATTTTCACCTGCATCTTTAATCAGTCCCTGACCCAGTGCCCTATCCAACCCTGCTTAAAGTCCACCACCACAAAGTCCGCCAAAAAAGAGCAATATCAGCAGTCTCAATGACTACCGGGCCGTCGCACTAACCCCCATCATTATGAAGTGATTTGAGAAACTGGTTCGGAGTCACATCACTTCATGCCTGCCACCCACATTTGACCTCCACCAGTTTGCCAATAGAGCCAACTGGTCTACGGAGGATACCATCGCCACCGCTCTGCACACTCTGACACACGTGGAACAGACAAGGACAAACAGACTAAAGAACAGCTTCTACCCAAGAGCTGTCGTTGCCCTGAATGCCGCAAATTCCCATTAATCATTCTTCAATGCAAAATAGAAAAAATCTCTGTTCATAAACCAGGTGCAATACTCCCAGTGCAATAATTTATTGAATGCAATATCGCGTTTTTTTTTTTCATTTTTTATTTTATATTAATAATTTTTATTCTATATTCTATTTTTTTCTGTTCTTCGTCCCTTTTATCCTGTTGTTTTGAACTGCCTACGAGAGCTGTTAACTCAAATTTTGTTGTGCTTCTTGTACAATGACAATAAAGAGATTCTGAGCCTATCCCAGCTGACTCAGGGTGAAGGCAGGGGACACCCTGGACAGGCCACCAGTCTATCACAGGGCTACACTTAGAGACAGACAACCAAGCACACTCACATTCACACCTATGGACAATTTAGACACACATAAATTAACCTCAGAATGTGTTTTGGACTGTGGGAGTAAGCTGGAGAACCCGAAGAGAACCCACACTGCACAGGGAGGACATGTAAACTCCACCCAGGCGTCCTAACAGAGACACGACCTGGGGATCATCTAGCTGCGAGGCGTTGGAGCTAACCACCAAGCCACTGTGCAGCCCTGTACAATGACCTGTACAATACAATTCTCCCAAAAACATGAGGTAGTTCTTAAGTATTCTTAACAGTTGTTGATTATGCTTGCCCTAAACAATGCAGCCATCAGGCACAAAACAGAAAAAATGAGTCTGTACAATAAAACATTTGGACAGCAAAAGGCTTAAAGTTTCTCAAATCATAATAATAATGCATAACCTAAATTGTGACACTTATTTCACTTGTATCGATTTCAAAATGTTCTGAAATTAAATCACCGTATTCAACATGTCAATATTTTTTGATCTGACAGGCTCAGACTCATTACCTCTGGCAGATAGTGATTCCCAATGGCAGGCAACAGCTATTTGGTGTTTCTTTGCAAGAGACTTTGTAATTTTCTTGAAGTGTTTTATTTGAACTTAAAGAACTTGTGTTTGGCTTTATATCTCATACTCCAAACATACTTAAGTACTAAAGGACCAATCTGCCGCACACACTCGGGATAATGAATGATGTTTTGGGATCAAATTATTTTGAGAGTACAAATGTGTAAATAACCGATGATGCTGTTCAATTAGACGTTTTAAGAATACAACCATTACCTCTGTAATACATGGGGAAAATACAATGTTAACAATATGCAACAAAATAACAACAAATGCCACTGTCTGTCACCCTCTGGGACATCACCAAAGATCAGTGGGACGTTCTGAATAAGACATAATGTTTGACTGGCATTGAGCCCAATACCACTGCCAGCTGAAAACATATTTATACTCTTTGGATGATTCTTTATATCGATGACCGCATAGTTGAATGCATATACATGTTGGAGTATGTTTTCATTAGGGATAAAGTTGTGATTTAAATATTCAAATAACAACTTCATTTCACACTGTGCTACGTCTTCAAAAATATCGTGCATTATGTCAAACACAAAGTTGTCTGATATACTGTGTGGCACCAGCCAGAATATAAGTATATATGAAATATATATTTTTGAATTGTAGAAAGCACAATGTATGGTCTGTCCACTTACCTGGCCTCCACGCCCTGCTAGCATGCCAGCCAGTAATATGGCTCTGTTTTTCCGTGCTCTGTTTGAGCCGGCCCCGCAACTTCCCTATATCTGGCCTCCTCCAGAGCAATATGGCGTTCGGTGCGTCAGTGTTGACTGGATCCTTGGCATGTCGAATCCACAGGGGAAGCGATAGTTTCCACGGACCCTAACCACCTGCTATCATCGTTCCATCAGCGATTGGACCATCACTGGAGGACGCAAAACAGCACCACAGTTCACGTGAGTCAGCAAAGTCCAGAGCGCTCTTGGTTCTTCTTCTTTTGTGACTATTCCTCCGTTCCTTAATGGGACGGAACGCTTTGAGTTGGATTATTCATTTTGTGTTTGATTATTATTCCCTCACCTGCATGGACAGTGACTGAAGTATTTCCTTGTGGAGTGGAATATTTTTGTTATTGGATTGAACTGCAAATAACAGTGTACCAAGGAAAACCCGGATTGGACTCCCTCTTTTCTTTTTCTTGTAATAAATGAACTGTGTTAATTATTGAATGGTTTTGTTCCCTTTCTGATTTATTGTGGTCATGATTTGTCTTGTGAAGGTCTCATGTGAAAAGTAACCAGGTTTATGTAGTAACACTGAACCTTTGTGGGGTTTAATACAATCTTTTTGGTTGAACCGTTACAACTGAAGTATGATTACAAATTGAGTACACTATTGTGCTTGATCCCAAAACAAGAACTTTCCTGCGGATTCTCAATAAGATAGTTGTAATGCTCCTCATTAGTTAATTTGTTGTATAACACTACACAAGGGTCACTTTCACTAAACACTGTTTGAGCAGATGCTTTGTCAATAAGACACATCCTGCAGTAATAGTTTGCAGTGAAAGATTCCATATAAAGATATAGAATTGAGTTTAGGCCTAAACTGTCTCCTATTGCTTGTGCAATGGTACCATAGAGAGGTTCTTGAGTAAATGACACTTTCATTACATTTTCTTTCGAGTACTTTTCCATTGTTTACAAATGGAGTAAGTATATTGTCAACGCCATATTTTTCTTGCATCTTGAGAAAGAAACAATGAAATGAGATGGATATTCATCAGGGATGGATTCAGATGTGGTGGCAAATTAAATGCATGTGAAATATAAACATTCAAGCTTATGAATGCCATGTTTTGATCCTAGCAGATTTGAGGTTTCAAAGTCATCATAATAATGGGGGTTGAACATAATGGGTGGTGTCTATAGTATTTTCCATCACAGAAATCCTGGAATAAGTCAATAAGAGCAGCAGATTTGTTAATTTTACAGCTGACTTCTTCATTTTTGGAAATGAACTCCGTTTTTAAAAGGGGTATATAAATGAAATTGTCATTTTGTGGCACCTGCTCATACACTCCAGAAACTTTATTTCTTTTTGAATCATATCTCACACCTAAGTGAGTTTCTACTGGTTCAACAACGCCCCATTTTTCACAAAAATATTTTGTCCATTTAGAGTTAGTGTTTAAGTCACTTAATGGATTGGAAATGTTGCTGAAGACTTTTTCCACTGAACTGGGATTATCAGCAGGGACTGCATTTAACACTTGCTCTTTAAGATTTGCAATGAACTTCACTGACAAATTCCTCCATGCTTTCAACAACGGATAGCACAGCATTGTTAGCAACACCACTGCCCTGCAACTTTGCGATTATCGTAGCACACATATCTTTTGCCTGGTCTTTAAAGACTTGAGATTTTGAAGGTTGATTGATCACATCTTGTTCACTGCCAGAGATATTGTCTTCTGAGCTCTGTTCACCAAAGTCTGACTTACATGGTATTTGCATATCAACATTATTGCTTGTGCCCAAGTTAACAGTATTATGACAACTGTTTAAATGCTTTCTAAAACCTGCAAAACTGCAATGAACGTCCTTCTTAACCACAAACAACAATACATTTTCCTCCAGGATATAATGCATGAAAAAAATGTAAGATTCTAAATTAATGCACTCGGTGCATCATGCAAGGATCTACAAATGTGACACTTACACATTATAAAGAAATGTGGAAATGTCTTGCATTTCTATCATAAATGAAGCGCTTTGCCTTTAGGCTGTCTTTTATAGTGCCAACATAAATGCTGCAGATTGGGCAATTTTTTAAAATTTTATTTTTTTGCCAAAATAAGACATATACCCAAAAAAAAGGTGCTAAATAATTGCATTAGGTACATTGTGCAATGATCTACAAATATTGCATGTATATATCGATTAAGAACATGGCTTTGAGCTCATGTTAATGAACTTGGCTCTAAATTCCTTCACTTTTCCACTCTCTTTTGTGGTGTCAACATCAATATGATGGACTGTTGTCTGGAGGAATGTGTACATGTTTCAGTGTAACCATGCTCAGTCACACTCGGTTACTGGCTGGTTCAAAACCCCTTGACTCTGCGTTGTGTTTATTTTAATTAAGGAGTCGGAAGGCAGAAATGTCCTTAACCATTTATTGGTCCATCTGGCAAATGTAAGAAACACTCCGATCAGTGCGCTCAGGCGTCTCGTGCACAGCACACTCGTGCACGCTTCTCAAGAACTGACAGTCAGTTTTACACAGTAATATGATATTCAAACAGAGTATTAAAACTAAATATGTACCTGGCAAATATAAGAAACACTCTGGTCAGCGGGCTCGGGCGTCTTGTGCACAGCACTTTGAAAGGATCAGCACAGTCATTTCAGCTAATGTTTGCTAGCTAGCTAGCTTACGGAGTTTCCCAAACTCACCATAAATATATTTAAACAATAAGATGCATATTAATATACTCTAATGAAGATTCATGTAGTGGATTATGCACGTATATACTCCTTATATAAACAAAGGAAAAATCATAAAACAGCCATTCATGAGCCCGTGCAGCGATGATGTGTTCCGTCGCAAGGGATGAGCTTCATGTCCATCACAATGTAGTAAGAGCTGATGGGCCTGGGGGGTAGTAAGGCTCTCTGCTTCTTTTATGATTTTTGCTTTATGAAAACATGCCACTTCTCAAGCAGTTTGGCTGCGGTTTCTGGTCCAGAGAGGAGGCGAAAATCTTATGTTATCTGCAGCAAAAGGATAATGAGGTTGCATATTCAATTTACATTTCTGATAATCACATGCAGAACTTGCAGCTTGCAGGATTCCAATACTTACCAACCCTTTAGTGTCCAGTAGCCTTGCAAACAATGACAGTATGGTATGTGATTAATTGGCATTGTGGATAAGGCGCTATCGATACTCAAAGGTTTCCTTCATCTTCCGCAGGATAATTTCTCTGTCACTGGTGTGATTCATCAAGGATATGATCTCTTGACAACGCTCCTCATCCAACTGACCACCAGTGTTAGGCAGTTCCCTCTCTTGTCTTGGACCACCTCTTTCTGTTGTCTGCATACTCGGTTTCTTGGATACAAGTTTTGTCTTTCTCTGAATTGTCTTGAGCAAGGTGGCTCGGTGGTTAGCATCGTTGCCTCGCAGCTAGAAGGTCGCTGGTTCACATCCCGGTGAGGATGCCCAGGATCTTTCTGCGTGGAGTTTGCATGTTTGCTCCATGCAGCATGGGTTCTCTTCGGGAAGGGAGAACTCCAACATGGCGGTGCTCAGCCAGGGGAGTATCGCCACACCCACCCGGCACCTCTCACCGTGGGCAACTCCGGAAAAGGAGAGAGTCCAACCCCTTTCTAGGAGTTTGGTTCCAGAGACCTTGCTATGCGTGGAGGTGAGTCCAACTATATCTAGCCAGTAATGTTCCACCTCCCGCACCAGCTCAGGCTCCTTCCCCACCAGTGAGGTTCTGCGTCCCCAGAGCTAGTCCACACCACCAGGGGGCAGTACGCCAGGATGCCCGCTTCTGCCTCCCACCCGGTGGGCATCCCACCCGACCCCGATCCTCTGCCCTGAGGGTGGTGGGTCCTCTGGGCAGTGGCCCTGTGTTACTTCTTTGGGCTGTGCTCGACCGAGCCCCACGGGCCCCAAGGCTTGGCCACTAGACGCTCCTTGGCGAGGAATCACTCTTTGTCTGGTCCCTCCCCCAGAACCAATTTGCCTTGGGAGACCCTTCCAGGGGCTAATGCCTTGGACAACATAGCTCCCAGGATCACAGGGACATTCAAACCCCTCAGCCGTGATAAGGTGGCGATTCATCGTGGGGTATTTTTTATTGTATTTCCACATCTATTAATTTTATTTCCACGTTTTTATTTATGAAATTTTTTTTTTGCTTTTCCACTTTTCCTAATGTGCACATATTTATTTTTCTACACTTTCACATTTTTACTTTTCCTCACCTATTTTTTCCCTCAAGTGTATGCTAATGAGGTAGGCATGTCTAACCTTGGTCTAAAGCATGATTGGTCAGCTACAAGAATCATTTTTCAATCAATCAATCAACCAATCAATCAATCAATGTGGAAATAAAAAGTAAATATGAAAATATTTTTTTTAAGTGTAAAAATAAATTACTGTGAAAATAAATATAAATGTGAGAATAAAAATAAAGTAGGTAAAAAAAAATACCAATGAATAAATAGATAAATGAAAGGAAAATGTAAAAAATGACATATTTAGCTATTTATTTCATGATTTATTAATTCATCTATTTATTTTTAATTATAACAGGTTTGGCCCTCCATCTCTTGAAGACTGAAAAACAATCAAAAGTCTCACTATACTTAAGTCCTCATCAAAATATACTTTTTGGAAACTGAAGCTGGTCTGTATGCAGATGTTCTCTTTCTGCCTGACAGGTTTGGAACTTCACATACTGCTCTTCACACTTCTTATGACGACTGTAATATCTTTGTGTTTTGTCAAAAAACTGAAAAACAAAATAGTCCTTTTCTGACAGGTTTCCGATTATGGCATACATTCTCAGGCTTTATGAATCGTAAATCCAATATAACAGAACAAATGTAAAATCCCTGCCATTAACTAGTACTTGTGTGATTTATCAAACAGCAACATTCTATATACTACAGACAAAACAAATGGACAAAAGCTACATTGAACAGGCCAAAGAATTTTAGCATATACATTGAGGTACCTGTAGTGTGGGATTTAAACACCTCTATTATAGGGGGAATGCATTGTCAAATTTGAAGTCTGTACCTTAAATACTTCTTGAGATATTGTCATCAAAATGTTAGTGTCTCGTCACAAATTTGGTAAAAACTACAAAAAAAAAAAAAAAATTAACTGTGAGAGTTCACAGTTATGACCAGAAAACTTGGGATTGTGCCATCTTAATGATAGACCTCAATCCCTAATTTTTTTCAACCCAATCTGAGATAGTCATGTGAGAAGATTTTCTGAAATCGGATGAATTGAGGTGGAAGGTCATTGTGGTGAGGACCTACTGATATTGGTCTGAGGAGGAACAAAACATTAAGTGGTGAGAGGGTTTTGAAGAATAAATTGGAACAAGTCAGATGCTTTGTGCCTCCGATTCACGAGGAGGTCTTAAATGATCTGCTAATAATATATTGGTGCTTGACACCACAGGACACACTCAGAGGTCTTGTAGCTGTTTCAATGTTTAGTCAAAGATTTTCATTTTTAAAGCAAATCTATAACACTTCCAAACATCTCTTATTGGTATCCTTGATTACCAATACCCCTACTGTATATAAGCTCAACCTTTTACATTTTTCTAGCTTTGTATCTTGCTGGCTACTTTATTCAGTGAATGTGACTTAATAAAGTAACCAATCTCCAACCATAGCAGCCCAAATCCCACATAGGTCAAAGTGTGGTCAGGGGGGTGAAATAAGTATGGCGTATTATGGCCTTCGGACACTTTTGGATGTCGATTTTACTGTGCTGGAAAATGACGCCTAAACAGTCACTGTTTGAGTTGTGGAAGAAAAACAGATTGTCCTGAATACTGTAAAAGTTGTGATGCTCTATTATTTTACAGTAGCACTGCAGGAACAAATGATGCTTCTGCTGACACACTGTAAAAAAAAATCTGTAGTTTTTACGAAAAAAATCTGACAGCTGTGGTTGCCAGAATAATTCTGTAAAAATGACAGTAGAAATGTAAACAGTTTTACAGTTTTAAACTGTAAATTCTACAGTTTAAAACTGTTAAAATTTACAGAAAGAATACACTTGAATCTGGTAAAACGACATTTTTTTGTTAAATCAACATGGGTATGTGGCTATTTCACATGGTTTTTCAGTAATATTTGCAGAAAATTGTTGTTAATTTTACATCATACACTATTAAACACTTCTGAAAAACACTGAGCAAACAACATTGTTTTGCTGTAAAAAACTAAAAATAGTAATGCCATTTTACGGATATATTTTGCATATTAACCTCAAATATTTATTAAAAAGTACTAAATTATGCAGTATTTACAAACTTACTTTACAGTCATAGAAACAGCTTTTCTATTTTAACAGAACTGACTCAAAAATGTATGCATTACATTCTAAAACAAATTTTAAAATCATATTAAATTAATATTGAATATCTGAAATATAGAACCAGAATATAATCATTATACGCAGTGAGTGAAAATGAGTTACACCTTTTGAGTGACCTAGCTAAAAGATTAGTTATAGAAAACACAAAAAACATGTCTTTCTTGTCTCTCCAGAAATGTATTAATCTTAAGCAGTGAACAAAACCTCAGTCTCCTCCTTTAAAATGACTCATGGTCAATCAAGCCTCATGTCAACAGAGAGAATAAGCACAGCATTTCCTTATTAAGAAGCTCCTTCACATTGTATGAGAGGTTATGAACGAGAAAAACATTCTGAACATAATTCAGTAACAACTCTCAACAAACATGGTAACAGTAAAGCATGCAAACCAACAAACAATCATTGGGGCACATGGGCTGCCACAAATCTCACTCAGTTTAGTCCAAGTTCAGACATCACGCCACTCATGATCCGAAAGTTCCTGAATCAAGGTGATGACTCGAGGGTTCACATTAAGGCGGGATGTGGTTGTCTTCTCCACTTTGGTGCCCTTCTCTGGGTTGATGGAGAAAAAACATCTGGAAATATGAGAAAAACATAAACTTTATTATTAGGTTTCTTTTTTTCAGACAAAGAAAGTAGGAGAAGTTCTTTTACCTTACATATTTTGACTGACAACTTCAATCTTCCTCAGAGGCGTCAGCTGATTGCTGTGACGTGTCTTTATGTGGTGTTAATCTGACAGATTGACCACGCCCCCCGCTGGTCTTTTTTTTTAAATCAAAGACCGTTTTAATATCAGAAGAAAGGAACATCAGAAGGATTGTGAAAGGGCAACAGCAGGACGACTCACAAGAACAGAAAAACACAAGGCAGAACAGGAAAATCTCACGTCGGCAATATCAGACCACTGCAAGCGACACAACCACATCATGGACTGGGACAACACAAGAATCATCACATCAGAAAACAATAAACACAAACGTTTCATCAAGGAGGCCATTGAGATCAGAAGACGGGGGAACACAACCATGAACCGGGATGAAGGAGCATTCATGCTGTCCACACCTGGGACTCTCTCTTGCAAAGACCAATGGGCGGCAGGGGGCGTGGTCAATCAATCTGACAGAACTGACAGGTCTGTCAGATTGACCACGCCCATGAGGAACACCACATAAAGACAGGTCACAGCAACGACACCTCTGAGGAAGACTGAAGTTCAGTTGAAACATGTAAGGTAAAAGAACATCTCCTACTTTCTTTGTCTGAAAAAAGAAACCTAAGAATAATATTCGGAGTAGACAAAATGAACTTGCTAGAAGTATTAAACAGAAACTTTATTAATAATAAAAAAGCTTAATTCAAAGCACAGCTTTTGAAAGCTATTATTTAAAGGCTGTTGCCTTGTAAAACAGTAAAAAATGACAAGTCCTATGAACCCCATATACCAGTGACATTAGATTTATGTCAGCTCAAATAAATTAAAATGGTGCATAAAGTCAATCAATAGGACATACCTCTGCAGAAACTCCAGGGTTGAAGCCAGCGCCGATGGATAGTGGATGTTAAAGCAGTAATAACTTCCAAACAGCAAGCACAGGACAGTAACGAAGGAAGGGATGTTGTCATGCACGATGTTTCGATCCACACTCAGCATGAACCGCGTTGATGAAAAGCAAGATCGTCCTAAACACAACAACAAAAACAACATTTTAGAAAAAGTTTAAACAACACTTACATTCCAAACATTTTAGAAAAATGTATTCGCTTCTCAACCTTAAAGGTTAGTTAAGTCATAATATTTTATGTTCCAATAGGGAAGAAAATAGTTATACGACTTGCTTAAGACCACAATCAGCAACATTGTGCAACAAGAATTTATGTACAAATATACTGGAAAGAGAAGACATGTTAAATGCAAAAGAGATAATACAAGAATGAAAAGGAAGCAGGAAATGACTTACCACACACAACAATGGTGGGGGTCAAGGGCATCTGATCCATCTGTACCTCCACTGCCAGGCTAGTGTCCTCCA
>NW_007578794.1:119139-136626 GCF_000690725.1 Stegastes partitus
TTCTGAAAAGCCAAATTCCCTCACCGCATGTTTGATTGTATCACTGTACAGGTTGGGATAAAAAGTACAACACTCCTTGACTTGCAGAAGCTGACTGAGTCCAGTTCCAGCTGAAAGAAATGCCTGAAACATCTGATGTCTTTCTGACAAAGTAAGGCAGATGTTTTTAAAGTTTTTCAGGTGCCTGGCACATATCTTAAAGTATGCGTGTTTACTTTCAAAACGCATAGTCCACACTCTGATTAAATGGCCAAATTTCAATATTAGTGCTGGATAGTGCCGCAGGAAATGGTGTTTTGGTTTTAGTGGACTTCCAGGAAATAAACCCTTTCGTGATTCCAAATATTCTTGGATTATAATGTCAAGATAGGCTACCTGTGACAGTGAAATCTTTTGTGCGCAAATCATGTCAACGATATCTTTAAGTTGGAGAGTTAACTGCCACACATTATCTTCTGCATTTTCAATTTTGTCACCAATTAATACAGGCAGCAACCTTAAAAAGTTCCAATTCTGAATGGCCTGACCTGAAATCTTGGATGCATCTGAGTTGACAGTGCATGGCTTTGAGAGAGCATCAGCTTCTTTGTACTTGAACTGTCTAGTCCGTCGGTTTAAAAGTGAATATGTAAACCATTTCTTTTTCTTATTGAAGTACTTCAAGTACAGTGCAACATCATAGGATAAAATACCCTCAAAGATGTCATGGCCCAAACAAGGTGGGAGTCCAGGCTGGCAAACATGAAAAGCTTTAAGAGTATTAAAGACTGAGTTTACCTTTATGCCTTTGACTTCTCGGTAGTCTTCTCCAAGGTCACCAACAGCAGTATCGTAGCTTTCAGGGGTGCGCTGTGGACCACAGACATTAGGATCATTACTTTCAAACTCATGTCGTGTGATTTCACAATACCTGCAAAAATACTGAGAACGACTGAAGTTTTCAGTGAACCCTCCAATGCCATGTGAACCCAAATTATCACCAGCAATGCAGTAAACAGCTGCTTTCACAGTTTCACTCCCCACAGTTATCCCATTTTCCTCCAAATCTTTTAAATCCGCTAACATCTCTGACAAAACTTTTGACCATCCAAACTGTTTTATGTCACTCTCTACACACAACAAAACAAGGGACATGTGATCAGTGCTGGACCGCACATGGACAGGTAAGTTTGCAACAGAGAGATAGACAGCAACAACTTTGTGTTTTTTTTTAGAGGAGCCGAGGGGGTTGACAACCTCGAATGCGTCCTGGTACAGGATTAGCTCGAGGGATCCGGGGTTCTCCCTGAAAAACTGGTTGGACTTAAAACTCTGTCCATCAGTTATGTCTCCAAAAACATCTGAATCTGTTTCATAAGACTGTTGTGACACTGAGTTCTTCCAGAGTTGGGATTCTAATAGGTTATTTAGTCTTCATTTAACTGGTACATAGTAAGCAAACCGTGGTGTCCTATTGTCATCATTTCCCAACGGTACTTTTACAGGCTCTATGTATTGAAACATTTTTTTGAATGTCTGAGCTCTTGAATATATTGTTCTCATTGGTCCTTGATGGCAAACAGAGAACAGATCTGAATCTTTGACACAATCACAGATTTTAGCGATAGCATCATCTGCGAGGCACATGTCTTCCTTTAGAAGTGAGTGTAGTTTGTTTAGTGTATAATCCTGACCCAACTCATGGACATTTTGAATCTCCTCAACAATCGTCTGTACTGTTGAAGCTGGAAGAAGGAGCTGCCCTTGTAGTTTTAAGTAGAACAAACACACATTTCTTAGAAAGGTATCGCTAAAATTCTCTGGCATTTCAGTGCTTTCATTTGTTGGTGTATTATCTGAGCTCTGAGGAGCATCTTCACATGCACTGACAACAGTAGTCTGAGGGACAGTTTCCCTGTACATGTCACTTATGCTATCGATCAAGCATGTTCTATGTTTCCTGGACATATGAGCAGTAAAGGAGGATTTCACTGTGAAAATATTTTTACAACCAGCTATGGGACACATCACAGGTCGCCCCTCAATAATATGCTCCTTTAAGTGGGCTACAAGTTCATTCACTGTGTGAAACTGGCGCTCACACATGGAAATGGCGCATTTTAGGTCTGTAACAACTGCTCTAGCAGTAACAGAGGGATGTGGAGCATTGTGAACACGATAAAAAATGAGCTTTAAAAGCTGCATAAGTACAAAATGTTCGCTTGCAGTCGCAGCTGACACATTTGAAAATGCAACGTGGTTCATTCCTATGAACTCTACAATGCAGCACATAACCCCTTGTTGTCTCAAGTGTTTTACTGCAAAAAGCACAGGTAATCATTTTTAGTAACTAAGGTAAGTACAGCATACACCAGCGTTTGATAACTGACCGTTAAGCATCAGCGACATTCATTTAGACAAGAAAAAAAAAACGAGTCAATAGTTATATTATGAAAACGGCAAATAATTATATCAGATAACCATCACACTGCTAAGGCATTTACACACAACTACAGGCGAAACGAGCTAACGTCTGCATCCGCTGAGCGCCAAAATTTGAAAAGAGAAAAAAAGACGTCTCCCGCTCGACCACATAACGGACGTGTACATGAACAAATCCGCGGCGAAGGATGTAACTGAATGACCAATACACCAAAAAATAAAAGTTAGTCACACACGAAAAACCACAAGCTAACAGAAAGTCTACTTCCCGGGAGCGGCAATATTTGAAAAAGGAACTTCAACGTTTATCGTGTGACTGCTAGACCAGAGCTAGCGAGCTTTGCAACACCGGAAAGTTAGCAACTACAGAAAAAATGTCAAGCTAGCATCTTATCTTTAGGTCAACAGAGTTAATGATGAAGCGGATTAAGTTTGAAAAGCATAATTTAACTTACCAGTGCTTTATGTCGTGTTCCAACCGCTTCCAAAGCTGGCAGACTGATGGACGTGGGGTCATAAGCTTGTCTGTGAAAGCCGCGTGAAATCTTCCGGAGACGTTACATGTGATGCATTCAATGTTAACTCCGTCAAACGAGAAACGAGAACACTTCATATCATCCAAAGAAAGTGCTATGATGTGTTCAAATGACAGATCAAGAAACGGAATTTTTAATTTTTGAAGAGAAATGTAAAGCAGTGAAGATGATAAATGCTAGTTTTATTACTACTACTAATTCATAGTAACTACTACTGTTACTATGAATTAGGATTTTGAGAATTGTGATTAATATAACAAAACAGGACGACTCAGACACACTATATGTCCTTAATTTATTTATCTATTTAATTTTAACCAGGACTCGCTAAAGTAGGCCTGCTATATGTTTTGTATTAAGGAAAGTCAAGTTGAGTTTAGTAATATCTATTGTAGTCAATGACCGTAGTATTATAATTTAGACATAAGTGATAAACACAAAGACGTTGCTTTAAACCTTTAGCTAAGTAGTAATTGTTAGTTCTGCTCTTTTATGTTTGTTAAAAAAAATATATACTTTTTTCAATCATATGATAGTTTTAGTTTTCGGCCTATATTTTAATTATTTAAAAAGGTATATAACATGAATAAATGTTCTTAAATTGTACAGTTCATCCCTGTAAAAATGAAGCTCCCAACAGGAATTACCCATTATTTTAACACCTTAATGCTGTAACTCTAACCTCATTGTATTGTTTATTGCATTACAGGTTTTCTCTGTCTATGTTACAGCAATCTGTAGATTCTACAAAGAAATTTGATTCTTTTCACATAATTTTACTTTAAAAATAACAGTTTTGTTCTGTATTTTACAAAAAATAGTTGTCAAATAAACAGGTTTTCTTTGTTTTTCTGTTTACATTTTTATGATGTCATGATTTTACAGCATTTCACTGTCAATTTCACAGACATTTTTTACAGTGCATGTAAAGATTTAGACAGGTCTATCAGCCTTTGTTAAATGAGACAAACTGTTACTTACACTAGGGGTAAGAGCACATTCACTGTTTATGCCCTAGGCCATCAATGTGAGTTTTTCTTTGAGATTATACTGACTGTTATTATCTAAGATACCTCTGCTCTTGGGACAGGTTTGATGACTCAGAAGGGGAGTCCTTCGCCATCTGCCCCCAACAGGGCTCTAGGGGAACCAGCTGGCCTCCTGAACGACCAGAGAACTCAGACAACCAGAGGAATGTCAGACGAACGAGCCAAACCTCCATCCAGATTCCTCCTGTGACTATCACCTCCCCACCTGGAGAGACCACCCTCATACAAAGTCAGTGCCAACAGAATGCCTACAGAATGCACACACAATGTGTCTGAGATTACTTTCATGGCAGCTAGTACACTACAGGTCTTTTTCATACTTACAATTTTATAGTACAGTTTCATACATTCATTTTTGTATTGGTTCCTATTATTTGTTCAACCTGACACTATTATTACCACAGTACATAAGGGGACAGAACAAAATGCATGTGAGATGTAGACATAAATCAGGTTTTGTATTATAATATTAGTTATTTTCTTTCAAAGTTTAGGGCTTTGTTTGAACTACATTTGTTGCACAGAAGGGGCCTGGGGCCTCATGTACAAAGACTTGCATGGATTTCATACTGAAACCTGGCGTACGCTACAATCCAGTAAACTCTGCACACACAAAAAAATCCTGATGAATAAAACTGAGTGTACGCCAAGCACATTTCCATTGTGCATCCCACTCAGCGTGGAATTGACCGCACAAGTTGGAGTACCAGACTCGTCCCTCTCCACGCCCCCCATTTCATTATGCAAATTAGTATAAACAGGGCCTGCAGGTGAGATTCCCCTCTCTGCATGATCAGATAACAGTAACAAGCCTTGAGTAAGAAAGGTCAGAAGAGGAACTTCACAGAATGTGAGTTGGAGACGCTCTTCAATGACAATGAAGTCGTGCCAAAATAGTCCTTTTGGCACGCTGTCCTCTGGCAGCAACAGCAAACACAGGAGGAGTGAGTGGGAGAGTGTGTGTGAGGCGGTGAATGCTGTGGGGTCAGAGCAGCACACACTTACAGAAGTCAAAAAGAAGTGGTCGGACATCAAGGTGGACATCAAGAGGAGGACTGTTGCCCACTGCCTAAGCATGGCCAAAACAGGCAGGGGGACAGAAGAGGATGAACTCACCCCGTTTGAGCAGCGTCGCCGCTATTGTGGGTCGGATCACCCCCAAGGTAAATATATTTTGTGTATTTGTGTAACTAACAAATTTATTCATTATACGGGTCATACAATAATCTGCTCACAGCCAAGCAAGGTAAAGGTTCTTGCGTAATCATGCCAGGATATTAAAGAGGAAATCAAGACTTTGACTCATGTTTAATTACTCAATTTATTATTTTCCAGCAGACAATAAGGCAGGAGAAGACTGTGAGACGCAGTCCCAGCCTCGTGTCACACACACAGGAGATTCCTCCAGCCTCCGTGTCCACCACCGATCCTCTGGATCCTCCACAACAGCCAGCTTCTGATGCTCGTCCAACTGGTCGTGTCCTCATCCGTGCTGTACTGGAGTCACATGAGGACATTGCGAGGGCAATCAGCAGCATCAATGAGTGCCTGGACCAATTGATAAATGTTCTCAGACATTAATACTACATTAAATGCATTTATCAACAAGTGAATTCTGCCTATTTATATGGTTGAAATCACATGTTGCCGGGCCCAAATCAAATCAAATCAAGTTTATTGTCGTTTTGCTGTACAGTAGTACAGGGAGTAGTCCAGGGAGCGGACACTGGAGAGTAGGAGCGACGGTCCTGCTGGTCTGGAGGTTAACCTTTAGCCTAGCATGGATCCCGGCTCTCTTCCCCCTTCTTTGTTTACGTTCGCACCGTTTGAGCTTGCTTCTCTCTCGGGTAACTGCCGGCGTGGTCTCCAATAGGACTCCGCATTGGAGCAGCATGTCCAAATCACAAGCGATCGCCACAATTCCAGCACTGTTCACTGTGCTGATGCCCAGCAAAGTCTCCCGGCCAAAAGTCTTGCGGAAAGAATGTCTGGGATAGGTAAGACACTCAAAATGTTCACGTTCATTGTCTCCTGAAGGGGCCGCTGTGTCTATGTGCGGCGCCATCCCTATGGCAACCATCAGAATAGCCTCCTGGGCAGGACTGGCATCGATGCGTCCAGTATCTGGTCATCTGGTGGGGGGGATGTGCTGCTCTGGCAGTGGGATGGCGTGCCAGTGTGTCTTATTGTGGAGGATGCCACATGCCATTACAATGCAGCACACCCCCAGTCCAGTCCAGGCATTGCCACCACCCCTTCAGCATGCCAACTGTCCTCTTGACAACTGATCCAGTGCTTCAATGGCATCATTGTACCTCCGCTTTTGGTCAGTCTGGGGGTTGGTGAGAGCGGTCATCAGCTAGGTTGTCAGTGGGTAGCCACGGTCACCTGGGGTCAATTAAACAGAGAGTCGACATCGACGGGAATATTTTGTACAAAATGAATTTTCCATTTGGTAATTTAACACACCACTAACAAGGATCACACACTATTGTGAGTGAATGCAGTTATGCAGTGGGAAAAATGTGACACTGATCAAGTCACTTTATTCATTTTTTGCACGTTTATTGACATAAGTACTTTACACACAGAGACGATAATTGGCTCGTTGGAAAGCTCTAACTCTCTAGTTTTTGGATAATTTCATCCCACACAGCTGGCATGGCTCGGCTCAATGTCGACTGGCAAAGTCCCGATCGGTCGGCCAGCTCCCTCTGAAATGACCCTGTGGCTGGGAAGCCCAGTGTGTTCAGCACCTGTATGGGCACAGGTAGGACATGGCTCCTGTGCTCCAGTAAAGGCTGCAGCTCCACACACAGTTCCAAGAGGATTGCCCTTGGGAACTTAAAGCAGCTGATGAGCCAGTCCTGAGACAAAAAAAATCCTCTGAGTCTCTGAAAAGATGTTCTCTTCCCACTGCTGTATTGGCAATATTCTCCAACAGTGCCAAAGCTGCCATGGTTGTTAACGGTATTTTCTGCACCATTTAACTCATACTTCTATATCCACTCATCTAATTGCAAACGCCTGGGTGTTGAATGAATTGTTCATCTGTGTATCTCTGATGTGCACATCACTTTGAGAAATGCCCTTTTTCACCTTATTGACAGTTTCCCAGTGTTAAAGAGTGATTGTGTCACGGTTTGAGATGCACCCCGGAACCTTGGTGTGGCTAAGTGTTTCTCCACAGGACTGTTATGTTCAGGGAATGCACCTGTGGATACCCAGCAGTATGTACTGTGAATGAATAAGCGTGTTACTAAAAAGTTCTGAAACTGTTACTGAGTGTGCGCGCATTATTGCTTCGTGGTTATAACACCTTTTTGGTGACGAGGATTAAGCCGACAGTGGAGTTAGGACCAAAGAAGATGTTTTAGTGCAGCGGTCCCCAACCACCGGGCCGCGGACCGGTACCGGGCCGTGGGTCATTTGGTACCGGGTCGCACAGATAGAATAAAAACGTTTTATTGGTTTATTTTTATTTCCAGCGGAGTCTGCAGGGTGTTTTATTTTGAAACATGACTAGCTCGTCTTCCCGTCACTTCCGTTTGTGCTCGTTTCCCGAACTTGACTGTCAGTTTTTATGCCCGGCTGCTAAACTGCTGCCCCACCATGATGCCTCCTGTTACAAAAGGACAATAAATTCTAATAACTTGTTTAACTGTAAATTAAATTGTATAATTCATCCTACATCCACCCAACCGGTCGAGGCAGATGGCCGTCCCTCCCTGAGCCTGGTTCTGTCGGAGGTTTTTTTCCCCCGTGGGGGTTTTCGGTTCCTTCCCACTGTTGCAGACTGCTTGCAGACTGCTGAAGCTTATAGGGAATCCAGATGTTTTGGATTGTTGGGTGTTTCTGTCTCTGCCTTTGTGAAGCGCTATGAGATGACTGTTGTTGTAAATATGCGCTATACAAATAAAATTGAATTGAATTGAATTGAATTGAATTGAATTGAATTAAACGAAACCGTCAGTCAAAAACAAACGTCTCAGGAGAGCTGCTTTGAAAGTGGGAGAGACTTGATACTGAGACAGGAGAAAAAGTAAACATATTAAGCAATAAAAATGAATTTTATTCATTTATGAAACTTTTCAATCGAAAAAAAAACAATTATTATTTGTTGTAATGACCGGTCCGTAGAAAAATGTCTTGCTTAAAACCGGTCCGTGGTGCAAAAAAGGTTGAAGACCGCTGTTTTTTTTAGTGTAGTTAGCAACATGGCTACAGTCGGCTTGTTTACTGAATTCGCCGATAGAGACGGCGGCTGGATTGAATGTGTCAAAAGGCTGGAACACTTTTTCCTGGCAAATGACATTCATGACGAAGGGAAGAAAAGGTCAATTCTTCTCAGTGTGTGCGGAGAAAAGACGTACAAGCTGATACGTAATTTAGCAAAGCCTCGGAAATCTGGAGATCTCGGTTTCAAAGAACTGGTAACGTTGGTGCAGAATCATCACTGCCTGAAACCCTCTGTGATTGTTCAACACTTCAAATTCCACACTCATTCATGTAAGCTGGGGGTTTCAGTCGCTGCGTTTGTGGCTGAGCTAAGACAGATATCCGAGCACTGTGAGTTGGGAATAGGCGCTTGTTAGGGGGAAACAGCACTTAACTTCAAAAAGGCGCCGGACATCACTCAGGCAATGGAAACGGCAGCTAACAACACTAAGGACATTCAAAAAGCTAATGGCAGTATGCAGCCAATCACTGTTCATCGTGTGTCCAAGGAAAAGAAAGACAAGCCACTAAAGTCAGTTAAGTGCTACTGATGTGGGGGAACACATTTTGCCAATGACTGTGGTTTTAATCTATCTAGTATCTGCCATAACTGCAGGAAGAAGGGGCACATAGCCAAGAAGTGCAGAGGCGGGCCTAAAGTTTAACCAGAAAAGAAGGGGAAATTGAAACCCAAGTGGACCACACACCACCTGCAGAGAGAGGCGCCTGAGGAAGAGTGTGCATTCAACATATTTAACCTCAGTGAGCCAAGAGCAGAGCCAATCTGTGCAACACTACAGGTGAATGGAAAACATGGAGGTGGACACAGGAGCCTGAACTTAAGTGATAAGTCAAGCCACCTACCACAGATTGTGGTGCTCGGGAGGGGCGCCTGCACTCAAAGAGACTAATATAAGACTGAGACAGTAGGGTGCCAGGATCGCTCGGTGGGTAGGGTGGGGGACCCATGTACAGGGGCTATAATCCCCGACGCAGCGGCCACAGTTCGATTCCAGCCAGTGGCTCATTTTCTGCATGTCATTCCCCCACTCTCCTCCCCACGTTTCTCTGTCTGTCTTCACTGTCAACTATCATTAAAGGCAGAAAAGCCCAAAAACTATCTTTTATGTGTCATAACAAGGCCAGGAGGCTACAGTGGGGCTACTGGTGGTGGAAGGAGAGGGGCCTAGTTTGCTGGGACATGACATCCTATAGAAAATCTGCCTGAACTGGAGAAAAATCAGGTGTGTTACAGTGATGGAGATATACTTGCCAAGAACGCAGACGTGTTCTAGGACGAGCTAGACACCATCCAGGGTACAACAGTTAAGTTGTGTGTGGACCCCAATGGACAGCCACGCTTTTTCAAACCACACACAGTGCCATACGCCATAAAGGCCAAAGCGGAGGCAGAGTTGGAAAGACTGCAGCAGCTAAGTGTCATCAAGCCTATTGAGTTCTCTGACTGGGTAGCCCCGATTGTGCCAGTGCTAAAAGGGGATAAGGAGGCGTGTGTATGTGGTGATTACAAACTGACAATAAATCAAGCCTCTCAGCTTGACTCTTATCCACTGCCCCGAGTGGAGGATCTGTTTGCCACGCTGGCAGGTGGGCAAACATTTACATAGCTGGACATGAGTCATGCATACCAGCAACTGCTGTTGGATGAAGAGTCTAAGAAACATGTGACAATCAACACCCACAAGGGACTGTTTAAGTACAACTGCTTAGTGTTTGGCGTCGCTTCCAGTCCAGCTATCTTCCAAAGCACAATGGACAATCTCCTGCAAAACATTCCCCATGTAGAGTGGAGAATGTCTACTTAGACAACATCTTGGCAACAGGCAGAACTGAAGAGGAGCATCTGCAAAATCTCTGTCAGGTGTTGAAGAGAAAGGCAAAAGCTGGGCTGCATTTGAAACGCAGCAAGTGTGTTTTCCAAGCTCCAACTGTCACCTACCTGGGCCAACGGATTTCAGCTCAGGGCCTGTCTCTGCTGGAAAAGAAAATGAAGACGACATAGGAGGCTCCAAGTCCAAAGAATGATGCAGAGCTCAGGTCATTTTTGGGCATAGTGAACTACTATGGGAAGTTTTTGCCTGATCTTTCTACTGTGCTCACTCCCCTCTACAAGTTATTACACAAGCTCAAGAGAAAGCATTTCAGCAGGTAAAAGAACTCTTACACTCAACACCCCTGCTCGTGCACTTTGATCCAGACAAGGACGTCATCTTATCCTGTGACACCTCCCCGTATGGCGTAGGAGCTGTCCTTGGAGGACGGCACAGAAAAGCCTATTGGGTATGTGTCACGCACATTTACAGCAGCTGAACAAGGCTACTCGCAGCTCGAGAAGACTGGGCTAGCAGTAGTTTTTGCTGTGAAATGTTTTCGTCAGTACGTGTACGGCCGTCCTTTTACTATCTTTACAGACCATAAGCACCTGCTGGGTCTGTTTAGTGAGTCTAAAGGTATCTCACCCATGGCTTCAGCATGTGAACAGCGCTGGGCATGAAAATTGTCAGTGTACCAGTATCACAAAGAGTACAAGGCAGGGAGTGAAAATGCAAATGCAGAGGCTTTCAGCCATCTCCCCCTCCCTGTCACGGCCAATCTGTGTAGCCTACCCCGAGAGACTGTTAGACTATTTACCTCCCTTGTGACAGCCAAACAAATCAAAATGTAGACTGACAGAGACCCAGTGCTGTCACAGGTTAAGCCCTGGCTCATGCAGGGCTGGCCAGCAGCAGTTGAGCAGGAAAAGCATAAACCTTATGCTAGGCGTCAGCAGGAGCTCAGTGTTCAAGATGGCTGCATCCTCTGGGGATCCAGAGTCATTGTCCCACCTCCAGGAAGAGCACAGATCATGGAAGTACTGCATGAAGCCCATCCAGGGGTGTCTCATATGAAAGGACTCACCAGGTCCTTTGTGTGGTGGCCGGGGTTGGACGCTGCCTTAGAAGAGAAGGCATGTTCACAATGTCAAGAAAACCAAAAGATGCCAGCAGCGACTCCACTCCACCAATGGGAGTGGCCGAGCCGCCCATGGTCCGGATTCCATCTGGATTTTGCTGGTCCATTTATGGGGCACATGTTCCTGGTGTTCGTGGACTCACATTCCAATTGGCTCGAAGCACACATAATGTCAAACATCACAGCTTCAGTCACCACTGATACACTCAGAAGCATCTTTGCTACACATGGTCTGCCAGATACTGTTGTCACTGACAATGGCCCCACTTTCACCAGTGATGTTTACAAGGAGTACATGGAGCAGAACGGGATCCGTCACATTTGCACTGCACCATATCACCCTGCCTCCAACGGCTTAGCAGAATGTGCAGCTGAGACACTGAAAGCGGGTCTATGCAAGATGTCAGGACATTCACTGGAAGTGAAGCTTTCATGTTTCCTGTTCCAGTACCCGATTAGTCCTCACTCAACCACCGACTTGACCCCAGCCAAGATGCTATTGGGGAGAAAGCCCAAATCTCATCTGGATCCACTTCACCCAGATGTGGGAGCCTGACTTGCCCGGTCGAGACCTAGACGAGAACTGCATGCTAGAGAGCGGTTGTTTAAGCCAGGGGACGGTGTTTGTGCCAGAAACTTTGGCAGTGGCTCACTGTGGCTGCCAGGTATCATTCACCGTTGTACTGGTCCTATGTCTGTTATTGTGGATTTGTGGGATGGCAGAATGGTTCACAGACACCTTGAGCATGTGCGAGCCCACATTGATGGAGGGGAAGGGGCCTCAGAATGTTCCACATGAGGACAGTGGGGACAGCTCTATGGACTGTGTGGTGGTACCAGTTACCCCTGAACACACTGATGAACTGCCGGTGCAAGTTGGTTTACCTTCACCAGCCCCAAATCTTCCAAAGGAGCACCATCTGCTCCTGAAACTGTGAGCTCTACAGCAGAACTGAGAAGGTCAAAGAGGCAGTCCAAGCCTCCAGATAGACTGAGGTTGTGAACTGTTATGTAAAGAAACGTTTGACTTCTGTTGGAAAAAAAAACAAAACTTGTTGGTCAGTGTTAAAATAAACAAATAAATACAATAGAAAAAATGTGTTTATACAGGTTGGGGGAAAAAATGTATACAACAGGGTCAGTTTAAGTGCTACATATTCTTGCTATGTGTTTTTGGTGAAGTGTCAAAATGTAGCTAAGTGACAACGTTGTTTTTATGCACCTGTGGATACCCAGCAGTATGCATTGTCAATGAGTAAGCGTGTTACTAAAAAGTTCTGAAACTGTTACAGTGTGCGTGCATTATTGCTTCGAGGCTATAACACCCAGCATCACCATCACCAGCAAGTGTCGCCAATGGCTCGAAAGCAATAGAAACGTGCGTACGCCAGTCAAGAAGTTAGCATGGAGGACCGCACATTTCTACGATCATTTCACTCTTGACACATCTAAAAGTGAGCATGGAAAAGTGCATACGCCACACGTTTGTGCGTACGCACCTTTTGTACATGAGGCCCCTGGTTATTTTTGCCTTTTCACAATAGAACGAATAATACCTGGGAAATTTTTTCCATTGGAACTCTCTTCACAATGTCTTGTTTTGAGGAGATAAGAAATAGAGAACATGATAGAAAGATACAAAATATAGAAAAACAATTGCAAAAATGAAATTATCTAATGATTTTAGATGTACTAGCACGTATATGCAAGTTCCAGCACCCGACACAGCTTGGAACCAAAAGCACACCATGTTTGGGCGAAGTCAAATTTTGTCATTTGATCACTGTTAGTTTTAATCAACAAAACTTTAAGACATTTTAGTCAATAGTCTCTACAATGATACAGTAGACAAACTCTCCTCAGTAAATCTGTTTAACGTTGTAATTTCACACCTCTGCCTGTTTAAACAGAAACGCTCTCTCTGTCTGTTTGTCCTCCTCACATAGCATTAGCATTGCCACCACAGCAACTTTCCACTAAAGAACAGCAACTCATTCAGAAACACACTTAGATTACAAACACACTTGACACACAACTTATACTGGCTCTATCTTATGATCTCTGTTTGTACAGATGCCGTAGTGCGGGCATCATAGACAGCCTGACCTAAATGACTTGAATTCTGAAGGAGCCCAACTTAGACCATATTATCAGTGGACTGGAACAATCTAAAGTTTAGATTTTGTAAAATGTGTTTCTTTTGACAGCAATATAAAAGCCACATTAGCATTACATCCACATCACCTGATAATGTTACATTAACTTACATTTTTGGAAATGTCGGTTTCTGCGGACACGTCTGCAGCAACAAATCAGGGACAGTCTGAAGTTAGGTGGTGATTATAGATGCTGATTTTACTTATTATGAAATTGTATCCAATGCTTCCAGTTACTGTTTTTTGTACATAGGCAAATGACCAACCATATGATTGTAGGTAGGTGGGGACTGATATCTGTTACAGCATGGCTTTCCTTATATATTCCTTATACATATATAGGGTGAAGATTCTTTGCGGTATCATAATGTGCCAAGCAAAGGTGGACAAAGAGATTACTTTTTTTTCTGAATTGCTGTTCTGAGGACAATAAATTATGTCCTGTAATGATTGTTGGGAGATGTTATTCAATGCTACTCTGCCATGTCTGACATTGTTGGTGTCTCTGATTATCTATCCTCACAGTGAACAGTATTGACTGTGAGACAGTGCCCATGAATGAGAAGACATTGGAGGATCTAGCTCAAAGTGGACCCAAACCTATTCTGCCTTACAGTTCGATGTTCATCTTTGGACAGGCCAATCCGTGAGTCACCTCAGCCTCCTTTATCCACCTGTTCACCTCCTTGTAGGACCTCCATTATGCATTGGAAGTTAGACTATGGAGAAATTGATGTTTTATTTTACATCTATAAAAATGTCATATCAAAACATGCTAAGATAACATGATATACCCATACTACACCAGAGTTAGAGCTAAGGTCTAGCAAGGCTGTATGTATTGAACTGTTCCTATCAGTCCAGCCTTCCAAGCAGCAAAATGCATTAGCTCTCAGCTTACTCATCTACTGTCTCTGTCAATGGAGTATAACATCACACACACACACACACACACACACACACACACACACACACACACAGAGTTTATATATTGAACACTGACAGGAACAATAATAGTGTTAAAAGTTGACTTTAGTGCTAGTGATATGAACTTTATATGTGACCCATCTGCATGGAAACAGTCGCATTGCGACTTGGCCTATATCCGAGATACAGCCCGATATATGTTAACACATGATAAAATATTGATTTTGGGTTTATTACTTAGATCGGTCCATTTAGTTGTTTTCTACATGTAGGTAACATATAATAATGTAAAAGTGAAAATTTTCTACATTTTTTAAGGTATTTTCTGAACGATGTCCACATCGCTCGCGGTGACGAGTGACTTCTTTCTGGTGTTACTGCTCATGCACACTGACGGTATTTGACAGCGAAATGGAGCATAATGTCGAATTTACTCAATTATGATGCTGATACGGATAAATTGTGGGTATTATTGGATGAGTGCCTTGTCACTGATCAAGATGAAGATACAGATCTGTCTGACAGTGACACAGATGCGGAAGAAGAGGTGTGTTTGTCAGGGTCCGATGATGAATTTGACTTGACTAGAGGAGGATGAGAGACTGCAGTTGAGAAAGCAAAGGCAGCTCCTGAAATATGTAATACGTAAGTACCAACCTGAGCTGTAAGTTTGATGCATGTGAATGCCTCTGAGCCTGTGATTTAAGCTAGTTTAATTTTTAAAAAATAAAGATATAGTTTAGTGTTAAGCAGCAGAAAGACACAATTTTAAAATGAATGCTAGAAAATTAGTGTCATGTGGACTGCAGTAAAAATCACTGTGCCAAACACTAAACACTGTATTTATGCATAAATGACAGCATGAATCAGTGTTCAAATGAATGCTTGCAACATGTTTATTCCACTGGAAAATTTCGGTTTTACAATGAACAAAGTTTCAATATATTTATTGATAAAGTGTAAATTTGTTAAATATCTAATGCTGAACAAAATACTGTTTTATGTTTGTGAATTTCAACTTTTTGGTCTCATTAATTGAAAAATTAAATAAATTGAAAAATTGATTTATTATTCACAGATAAACATGTCATGAATCAATCTGTGTTCTTAGATGCTTGGGGAAAGCTTTTGCCATTCATAATCACCAACAGGCCAATGACAGACCTTTGCTGGATCTGCCAAACAACCTTATCTAAACAGGGGCAGAAGACCAGAAATGTGACCAGCTCAGACAACTGGAGGAACATCTTAGGGTAGTCCATCTGGAAAGGTTGCTTTACAACAATATGGTAAACCAGCCAAAGAGGACCTGCCAAGCCTAAGATGTGCATCATATAAACTTACAAGCACTGACAATAATCACTTGTGTTATACTGTCAGTCAGTTGCAAAAACTGTCAATTAATAATAATTAGTACGTTACCAATTACTATAAAACTGGATAGTGCAAGATGACACATTACAATGATACATTTTGGGCATTTAGTCAAATTACAAAATTAGTGATCTGTTAATGTTATGTCGTTTTAATGGAAAATGCACACTAATTTTAGCTAAAAGACTTCTGCAAGACCGCCCCATATACCCATGCAGTTTCCATGCACTACGGCTTTGACTACGCACAGCAGGTTCGTCTGCCGAGTGACCCCTTAGCGCCAGGTCCAGTCTACTTCCCTTTTCCAAGGAAAGTGGGATTGCTTGGAATTTGCTGTGAGGGCATTTCTCTGCAGATTAACTTTCTGATTGATGAAACCCATCTTATCTCTAAAGGGTCAAATGCAGTGGTATTTTACTTGCACTATTTCTTTGAGAATTTTGGACTTGGAGAAACCAGTCCTGATTTCCACTGTGACGATTGCTCTAACCAAAACAAAATTTGCTTTTTGTGGTTTTGTGCATGGCGTGTTGCAGGTGGTTTACACCAGTTCATAACTCTCAATTTACTAGTGTCTGGACATACCAAATTTGTCCCTGATGGATCATTTGGGCTTCTGAAAAAGGCATTCAAATGCCTTGCGGTGTCGGAGCTGTCTGAGCTGGACACGGTGGTGAATGAGAGCGCTTTTGTGAATTCAGCACAGTTGGATGGCACCGAAGACGGAACCTCATATGTACCTGTTGGCAATTGGCAGTGTCATTTGGATCCCTGTTTCAAACCATCACTAGGCATCAAGAAGTATCATCACTTCAGGTATTGCTCAAACAAAATTGTAACATGTAACTGTATAATTGTATTGACACTGAACAAGAAGAAGTTATTTGTGTACATGTATGTCATTATGGCAAATAAATATTATCTTAATGTGCATTTTTGTGGGAAATGTTTTTAATATTGATTTTACGCTGCTGATCCTGGAATTGCAAGAGTGATGATTTCTGCAGACAGCAAGGAAGAAGAAGTCTGTTGTTCAAGTCTAATGTGCTGACCTACAAAACTCACCACTAACCCCTGTAACTCCTTCTGGACTTGATAGCAAATGACAGTGGTACCTGTATAATAACATTAGACATTTTGTCAAAGAGGAGTATAGGGAAACGATGTGTCCCAAACCAAGTGAGACAATGAAAGGAATGAACACTTCTGATGGACACGAAGATTACAGAACAGGCAACACAGGCACGAACATCTACCAGTGGTCAGAGAGGTCAGGGTGGTCAAGTTTAACGTTCATTTCATACTGACAATGAGCAACAACACATTTAGGAACAGTTACAGATATGTCTTATGATATATGGAAAAAGTGACAAATCTCCCATTTACTACATTCCCAACTCATGGATATCAACTTTTATAAATTGTCTTTTCTTTCCAAAATTGTTCCATCCATCCATTATCTATACACCGCTTAATCCTCACTTGGGTCGCAGGGGGGCTGGAACCTATCCCAGCTGACTTCGGGAGAAGGCAGGGGACACCCAGGACAGGTCGCCAGTCTATCACAGGGCTACACTTAGAGACATACAACCAAGCACATTCACATTCACACCTACGTGTCACGGCCCAGTAGCCGTAAAAACAGGTGTGCGGGACCCAAGCGAGAGAGAGGTGAGTTAAGGAGGTAAAAGGTTTATTCGGGAGACCCGGGGAGTGAGGGGGGCACCAGGAGGCAGGGGAGGGATCCGGGGGTCCACGGTGCAGCCTGAAATCCAGTGGTGAGGGTGGTGTCTCGTGCCAGTGCTCGTGAGGGGAGATGTGAGGGCGGCGTGA